>NC_056523.1:91041434-91091665 GCF_019175285.1 Sceloporus undulatus
AGGATGCAAGGTTGCTTCCAACATAACTAAAAAGGTTCTAATAAAAATACCAATAAATAATACATATCCAAATACAAATTAAATTATTTATACTATCAAAGGAGCAATAAAAAAGGAACGTTGGGTACTTACCGTGACACGTTCATTTCCTGCAGAGAAGGGTCCTGGCATCCTGTAATCTGGGTTTAGCTCCTCCTATTTGCTCCTGTAGGCAGGGACAATAAACAAAAGACCGGCCCCTATATAGGGAGGAGCTAGCCCCCCCTGAGCCTCAGTCAATAACAAGCCAAGCGACTAGTAAGGTAATCAAGGAACTGAACTTTAGTAACATCAGCTAAGGGTTAACTAGAACACCTTAGAAAAAACTAGTCCAAGAACAAACAAGAACTCAGAAAAACCAATCCAGCAACAAGAAGAAGAACAAGGCAGGTCCACCAAGAGCCAGGCAGGGTCGGAGGCCGCAGGCAGCACCCGGGTGGGCAGGATGCCAGGACCCTTCTCTGCAGGAAATGAACGTGTCACGGTAAGTACCCAACGTTCCTTTTCCCAGCAGAGAGGGTCCTGTCCTCCTGTAATCTGGGATTTACAAAAGCCCTCTCGAACTGGGAGGGAGGTGCTGCTAGGAGACTGTGGCCCCCGACCCAATCTGTTGGAGGAACCTCCTTTCAAATGACGCCTCTGCGGACTGAGACACGTCCAGTTTGTAATGTCTTATGAAGGTCGAAGGCGACTTCCATGTGGCCACCCTGCAAATATCTGACAGGGAGGAGCTAGTGGCCAAGGCCGCAGGGGTAGATGCACTCCTGGTTGAGTGCACCATCAACCCCTCGGGTGGAGTGAGGTCAAGAGTTCAGTAGCTCTTTTGAATTCAAGACCTGATTCACTTACTCAGAGTTGAGACTGGTACCTTGCACCCCAAAGAGCCCAGGCGAAAGGAAAGGAACATCTCAGATGACCTAAGGTTGAAGTCCTCTTGATGTAGATTTTGAGGGCTCTGCACACATCCAATGTTGCCAGTTCTTTTCCAAGTCCTTCTTAGGATCGGGGCAGAATGAAGGCAGGAGAATGTCCTGTGGCACCTGAAAGGCTGAGTTGACCCCAGGCACAAAGGTAGGGTCTGGACGAAGGCACACTGAGACAGGCCTAAAAATACACAAGTCTTTACGTACCGACAGGGCCCCAGCTCTGACACCCATCTGGCGGAGGGAATGGCCACGAGGAAGATGACCTTGAGGGAGAGGTGTTTGAGGAAGGCCTCCCAAAGGGACTTGATCGGCCCAACCGTCAGAGCCTCTAAGACCGTGATCACATCCCAAGATGGAAAACGATGTCTGGTGGACAGGCCCTGTTGGAAAACTCCCCTCAACAGCCTCTTAATGTGAGGATGGCTGCCATTCTAGCTGCTCTCGTATGGAGCAGAAACGACGTGATGGCAGACACCTGCCTTATAACCATGTTAGGTCAAGTCCCTGCTTAATGTCATCTTGGATGGACTATAGCAGGTCAGCCACTGAAAACCTGAAGCAGTTGATGAGAACTTGCCCAAGCAGTGGATTATGTGATCAATTAGAATAGAATCTGATCTAATCTGGACCTATGGCAGCTTCCAGCCTACCACTGATCACCTTGTCAACTGTTTATAGCAATGAAGGTGATTTCATTTGTAGTAATTAAGACTTACCATTCTGAAAGAGGAATGTTAATGTCTGACTTCCAATTAAAATTTTAAAACAATGTGCAGTTCCTTACTGGAACATCTGTGAACCTGTGTAAAATAAGACTAATCCCATGGTTAGGCACAGAAGACATTGGATTAACCTTTATCTCGCAGACATTGGTGAGTCCATGCAGAAGCATAGATGCACTCTGTGTTAACAGGGCATGTGGTCAGAATTAAGTCTGATTTCATCTGAGGATGAACTAGTCTAGAGGCTTTAAAAATCACCCCAACTCCATGTAGCAGGCTATCCTCATCCTGTATGAAGGCTGAGGGGTCTCTCGGCTAAATGAACTGCTGATTAAGGAGACATGAAATGGGAACAGGGGGCTTGGCAAGGATAGCCCTCTGGTATCTAATTTTGAGGAGAGAGTTTTCTCCACAAAAGGGATCTGTCAAAGGAACACAAACCTAAATTTAAAATAGTATAGTGGGCCCTCAATATGTACTGGAGTTGGATTTAGGACTTTGCATGGATACCAAATCCATGGAAGCTCAAGGCACATACAATATAATCACATAGTAAAAGGGAGTCTCCTATATAAATAGTAAAATCATAGTTTTGCGGTGTCGTAGTTTGTTTGTTTTTTGGAATATATATATATATATATATATATATATATATATATATATATATATACATACATACATATTTATAAGCTGTGGGCATATAGGTGGCTGGTGTAAGTCTCTATATGGAGCTGTATGGTATATTAAATCTGAGCGTTTTTGCTAGCAGAAAACAAGGCATAGGCACTAGGAAATCCGTTTTTCCAGCCCCAAAGGTAGTAAACAATGGTGTTGTTTGGACCAGACCATGCCATGAAAACCCAATCAGGGATAAGACACTCACCCACACAGCAGCTAACCTTATGACCATAAAACCATAGAATCATGGAGTTGGATGAGACCACAAGGACCATCAAGTCCAACCCCTTGCCATGCAGGAAATCACAATCAAAGCATGCCCAACAATATGCAAAGGAATTTGTAGCTTCCTGAGACCACTAAAAGAAAAAGATTGGCAGCCTGACCCTTCATGGCCTTGAGCCCAATTCATCATATGCAAGACAGACCTTGTTACAATAGGTCTATCCAGGGCAGGGAGCAGTAGAATGGCAAGCCCATCAGCAGGCATTCTTATTTAAAATGTAACTATCTAGACAAGGTAAGAGGCAATTGTGTCTTTGTGGCAGAGTCCTCAGGGCTCTGCAGGATGTCTGAATAGGATTTGAAGCAACCTCTTAGCAGAAAAAACTGGCTATATTGTTTTAAAACACTCATGGAGGAAGGGGGGGTTTCTCCCCCCATGGAGTCTGTTTGTCTGTTTGTTTTTGATAAAGAGTTTTTCTTAACCCCCTGTATTAGTGAGAACCATCTCATGGAAGAAACTGTGTTGTTTTTTGTTTCTTTAGTTTCTTCCCTTTAACAGACATCTCTCAAAGAAAGAAGGGAAGGCAAGGGGAGCCACATCTTTTGAGGCTAGCTGACTGAGGTGCACTGTTTTATAACAGGAACATAATCCTTTTGCCACTAAAATGGAGTTTGGTTGGTCACCTTAATCCAATATATCTCTCACCTCATATGAGATGTTTTTACCAAAGATCCTCAATGCATGTAAGCATTAGAGGTTTGCTGAGTGACCAGAGACCTTCTCTTTGCTTGAGTCACCCTGTTTATAAGCATTTAAATGAATCTGTATTGTTAAAGCTTATGCTCTTAATGAGAAGTGCTATGGCTGACAACAGTTTGTATAAAGGAGGTAGAACCATGTGCTCATCCTATGTCTTTGGCTGTTCCACCTAAGGCAAAAAAGGCTCTGGACCTAATGGAGACAGTGATGGAGGCCCATGAGGAGGCAAGAAAAGTCATCATGTGGCTTTTATGGCTAGCCCCTCCCTTGAAGAATTAGTTTCCAGGCATCTTCTCTGGCCTGGAAAAAGGAGAGGGGGGTGAGCAGAAACAGCACAACTCAAACCTCATGTGCTAACAGTAATAAAATGAACACCAGTATCTCTTGTAAATCTGAGCCCCCAGCCCTGTTGCTGTGGGGGCTCTCCCCTCCATGCTTTGCCCCATCAAGGGAGGCTGCCTGGGCAGTAGCTTCTTCCAGGCACTGAGGAAACTGCTCCTGGGTTAGCAGTGACTGAAGACCATTGCTAATCATGGGTAGATAGCTGCATATGGCCTGTAGTGTAGCCCTGATACTCAGAGGGCACTTTGTTTTATTTATGTTTAAAACAGCCCCAACTTCAAGCTGGGGTTTACAGCTTAGCCCTTTTAATTTCAGGCAGGCTTTATAGTAACCTGGCTGCATGATAGAAGCTAGCTTGGTCCTCAACTCCCTCCCACTTGCATAGGTAGCTGGGAAGGGCAGAGGGACTGCTGTGGGACATGGCTCTACATTTACCTGAGGTAAGTCTGTGCCCTGAGAAAGGATAATCTCTGATGGAAAGGAGAGGCCAAGCACTCAAGCTGCTCTCTCAAGAGTGCCACGCTTTGGGGCAGCCAAACAATTGGGGGTGGAAGGGAACTCTCCACCCATGATATCCACAAATGTTTTACCCCTTTTTGTTGTTGTAATTTTTGGGGAGGGAACACAGGAGGATTTGTATCCATGTGGTCTCTCCAAGAATCCTTGGGTTGGAAGAGATCCCAAGGGCCATCCAGCCCAACCCCCTTCTGCCATGCAGGAACTCTCAATCAAAGCATACCCGATAGATGGCCCTCCAGCCTCTGTTTAGAAGTGGGTGGCAGAGGCCATGCTCTCTCTGGGGAGGACATGAAGTCACTTCGTGCTTTGTTGTGGGATGCTCTGTGGCAGCCAAAAAAGACCATTTTAGAGTTGGAAGCTTCAGCTCCTGCTGGGCCAATTCTAGCTTCCTTTACAGCCATGTGTCTGTGCAACACAGAGGAGGAATCCTCTGCCTCCTTACACACCATCTCATTATAAGAATTCAAAAGGAATGTGCAGGAGCCCTGGCAACACCACCATGTGTTTCCCAGACTGCAAAAGGATCCCCCACAACTGTTAGGGTCCTGGGTGCCATTGGGGCCAGAGATGGGAAGGAAGGGGGAGACCAAGGGTTAATGCCCCCATCTGCCCTCCTGGCAGAGTCCCAAACCTTATATGCTAGGCATAGTGCCTGCAATGGCCATGGCCGAGGCCTCATGGCAATGCCTGCCCTGAGTGAGGGCATTAGATCTGGCAAAGGTTCTTTGGTGGCTAGAGAAAGAGGGCCCCTGGTACTCACCGTTCTCCTGTGACTTCTGGCTGGCTTGCCTCTCTGACCTTGGCCATTTCAGGCTGTGCAGAGGTGATGGAGAGAAATCCTTGCCATGGCTTTTGGCTGGCCTGTCCTCTGAACTCTGGCTGGGCAGAGATGCTGAGGAGGGAAGTTTCCATGACTTCTGGCCAGTTTCCTCACAGATCCCTGGCCTTAAACAGGCTGGGCAGAGGTGATGTGGAGAAATCCTTGCCATGGCTTTTGGCTGGCCTGTCCTCTGAACTCTGGCTGGGCAGAGATGCTGAGGAAGGAAGTTTCCCTGACTTCTGGCCAGTTTCCTCACTGATCCCTGGCCTTAACAGGCTGGGCAGAGGTGATGTGGAGAAACAGAGACATGGAGGGGATACCCCTCACCATCTCTTCCCACGGCTCCCATGTGCTGCAATGCTGTTTGCAGAAATCTCCTGTGCTCCCACCATGAAAGGGGGCAGCTTTGGAGGAGAGGGAGAGTCATTGGCAAAGCCAAGACCTTTCTCCAATCCTGGGAGCCCTTGCCATTTTAAGTCTTCTTCATGCTTCTAAGGCTGTAGTAAAGAAGCTGCAGAGTAACAGCAAACACATCCCAAAGGGTCTCCCTCTGAAGCCAGCTCCTTCTGTTGAGCTGGCAGACCCTGAGCTAGGGAAGCCTGGGTTAAGGATGGCCCTTCACCCATGCTCTCAGGGTCCTCTGCCATAGCCACCACCAAAGAAGGGGGGAAAGGCAGGAGAGAGGAGAAGAAGGGAAGACCAAGAAAACTCTCAAACCGCTTTCGCAGAAAGGAAAAACTTCGCTGGCTCGAAGAGAACATCCTGCTAGGAGCATAGGCAGGAACAAGACTGAGGCTCAGGGGGGGCTAGCTCCTCCCTATATAGGGGCCGGTCTTTTGTTTATTGTCCCTGCCTACAGGAGCAAATAGGAGGAGCTAAACCCAGATTACAGGAGGACAGGACCCTCTCTGCTGGGAAAAGATGACGCCATCCCTGCCTAACATATATTAGACTGTTTTTGCAAACTACATAGACCACTCAACCATGTACTACATATATTATTTGTTATTTTTGGCCCAGCTTTCTAATCTATTAAAATAATTTTGAATTTGGATCCTCTCCTCTAAGGTATTTGCTACTCCTAATCATTTGCAAATCTGATAAGCATGCCCTCTATTCTTTCATCCAAGTCATTGATAAAAAGCCCTGTGGTTTGTTTAGATGCTCCTGCTGCAAGGAGGTGTGACTCTAGCACACTGCTCATCCATAATCAACCAGGTTTTCAAAGGATCGTTAGCTTGCAGTCACAACTACTGAGTGTACAGCATGAGGAGGAGAACAAAACATTTATGTTCCATTTTTGACCTTCCCAAAAGAAAAAAAACACCTTCTGGTTCACACCTCACTGCACAACCCTATAAAGATAAAGGCAGAATATACAGTATCTGTCTTCTACTTTTTGACCAGGTTTAGTTACCTGAAAAACCCATCTATTCCCATCAAGTATAGTACATAACCTTTCTTAAGCATCTGGCAGACATTTTTGAAAGAACACTCCTTCAGATGAGCTCTTTTTTTATCTTCAAGGACCCAATAGGGACCAATTGGAAGACTATATCAGCTTCTTGGAAGTTAGGCAGGGGCTCTCATCCATGCAGTTTTCAATGTCTCTTTTATGGAGCTTTATGGTTTTTGTCTGTTACCATTACAAAGGAAATATGCCAAACTTTTACAAAGTTAAGTACATAATGAAGAAAACAAGGGCTAAGCAGTATCCCAGTTCTAATAGTTTACCAACAGCATCCAATGTTCCATATTTAACAATCTTTCCTTCTTTCAATTTCTATAATGAGACAATTTAATAAGCCAAGAATTTGTCTGTTGTTTATATCTATCTAATAACAATGAAGCTCTAGCCATAATTCCAAGCTGTGGTTATAAGCATTCTGGCTGAAACTGACAAGAATGTAACTTGTTCAGGCCTTTTTCTAAAGCCCTAAAATTCTATGAGATAACACTTAATCATTTTAACTGCAATCTTCTTACACTAATTGATAACAGCTGGACACTGCAAAACTATGAAAAAAGTTTATTTGCTCTTAATTACTGACATCCCTTCTACTGATCAGAGCTCAAGTTATATTTCTGTTTTAAACACAAGGTAAGATACTACTTAAACTGCAGTCTCTAATAATTCATTGTCATACTATTATTGTAAATTATATTTTCCCAACATTATTCCTCTTTAAAGAGACCTTTTCCTACATCTTTTCCCCCTCTTGTTCAAAAGTGAAGCCATATTCAAAACTGCATGAAAGTCCAACTTTTTTTAAAGTAGCTTTTACCATTGCCTAATTAAGCTTAATGTTGTCAAATAATTTTTTTTAAAATCCTCCATTTCTGCTCTGTCCTGAACACTTCCATATTTCTGAATCAATGTTTGGATGAACAGAAATAATACAAGCTTTTTCTTTTCCATGTTATCTATTTTGTCTGAATAACAGTGCCATCCTTGGCATAAATCATTTGTTTGCAGTAGGTGAAGCTTATACCAGCTTGAAATGTCAGCCAACATTACTCTGATATGACATCATTCATTACAGAATATAGATGTTTCAGATTATAATCCAGGACAAAGAGTCCTTTGAATTTTGTACTGAACCCTTGCTGCTGCTCACCATCCGTAAGAAGACACTGACTTTATCCTAACTTGGAAGCTGGGTGTCATCAGTGTGTTAATGATCCCTAGCACTTTTTCCTCTCAAGACAAAGAGAACTGTTTGTAGATCAGGGTATTTTAAAGAAATTGTTACTGGGTGTGCATTCAAATGCTTCATGAGTGCAAGCTTCTCTTCTCTATTATGCTGAAACTTTTTTTTAAATGTACAAAGGAGGACATCAACACAGAGCTGCTAATACATTTACAAGCTTCAGTGTCTTAGCATTTAAATTAGAAATTAAAAAGAAGAAAAATTCCTAGAACTCTTATCAAAGCTTAGAAAGATTGGTTAAAAACACAATTGATCTAGGATTGCAAAAGATATATATTTGGGGATCTTTTTTGGCAGTAATTTGTAGAAGGCATTTGAAGAGGGGTGATTATCATGCAGTTCACTGATTAAATTGTATGTGCCCATTTGTCTCTAATGGGTGTCCAAACACTAGCACTGGGTGTCCATTTTAACATACAACTATTAGGGTCTTTTTTTAAAAAAAATGCCTTGTCCTAGACACTAGAGTAGAGTGCCTGGAGGTTGTGGGAAAGCAGAAATGGGAAAATGGACAAAATGTGAATCATTAAGACAAGATGGAGATGAATCTGGTAAGGAATACACATGTTCTGGAAGGGACAAGCTTCCCTGTCATAGGCATAATCTGTCTGACCCCTTCTGATCAGCCTGTAGTCCCTGAAGAAAAAGCTCTTCTAGAGAAACAGAGCTACTTATGCCTTTTTCCATCTGCAGCTTATAAGGAGGGCTATTCCTTCCCAGTGGGGTTATTCACTTTTGTTTTGCTACGCAACTGTGAGAATAAACTCACTCATGCACTCCCAATTTGTTGCCCACACTAATTTTTTTTTTATCGGAACCATATCTGTGCATATCTCTGCAGGTTTTGTTGCTAATGTGTGTCAGTACTGCGAATAAAGATGGAATTGATGATGCAGTTGTATTCGAAACACTACAAGACATGCAGAATTTTATCCCGGTTTATCCCGGGTCTATCAGCCTTGGTTATTCACACAACTGACAATGTGAATCTTTTAGGAAAACTTGGGAAAAACCCCGAGTTCAATTATCCTAGGGTTGTGAGTTTAACCCCCCCACCAAAAAACCCATATTCTACCGGGATTATTTTCACCATCTGAGATAGACCAGACATTGCTATACTTATTCCTACTTCTCTAACACCTAATCTTGATTGCTGCAATCCTCAAAGATGACACAAAAGAGGGGTGAGCTGCCAGGAGAGGGATCCAGGGGCACATCCTCCTAGGACCTTAGCATGCCACTTCCAATCCTTTAAAATTAAATTTAAAAAATCAGAAATCACCAGTGATCACTTCCCATTTTGATGAAAGGCTATTTCAGGCCTTTAAAGGGCTAGTAGAGGAGAAAAACCTTTAAATGGTTGATCCCACATCCAGAAGGTTCAAGGTCATCCATTTTTTAGCCTGGGGAAAAGACCTTTTTTCATATGGTAGCATTCTGGAGCTACACAATTCTAGAAGTTTAGGAACACACTTCACATCTTGAATGCTAGAAGACAGGGTGATATTCACCAAATTCTGTAATAATTATATTAGCTGCCTATTTGTTTTGCAGCCTAATTTAAAGTACTGATTTTAACCTTTGCAACCCTGCATGGCCTAAGACCTTTGTACCTTAAGGATTGACTGTCCCATGTCACCTCACAGGGCAACTGAGGTCTAGTCAGCAGACCGCAGTAAATCTGTTCTGTATGTGCACCAGATTTCAAAACAACATTAGGAGCCAAGATCTCTCAGCAACAGCACCATTCTTCCCAAAATGAGGAATGTTTTCCTAGAAGTTAGGAAAGCTACCTCTCAATAGACTATAATAAGGAAGTGTTGAAAGCCTGAAGCTGCTTCCATCAGTTTTTGTGTACCTCTTTCAACTTGCATTTTGTTTTTACTTCCTGTGGTATTCTCTCACCTCTTTCTTGTAAACTACTTTGAACTGTACTGTGGATTCATAAACAAATCTTGCGGGCTTACACAAAGCAATGCCTGTTAAGCAATGTGGAAGAAAAGACTTTCAGTCCCATATTTTAACTAGAATATCATCTCTTGTGCTTTCAGTCCTGCCTTATGAATTATCTTAATGAATTCCATAGAATAATATTGGGAACTTTTTCTACTTTCATTTGGTTGGTGTACAAATGAGCAATTAGCACATCAATTTACTTTCTGCTTACCATGATTCCATTGTGGATAAAACCTCGCCGGTAGCGGGCTGGTTTGAGGTGAGGGTATTCTTCGGTGCTTGTGACTCTGATCCCCCAAACTTGCTTCCAGGCTTCATACAGTTGAACATGGACTGGATACACGCCTGAATGATGGGGTGCCACTGCATATCCCATGTCAGTGGGGATACCATGCTCCTAGAAGGGGAGAAGAGAATCCATAACTGTCTCAGTCAGAATCATCTGGGGAGCCTTAACAAAAGGATCTATTTCAAGGTGGGGGTGGGGTTGTTTTGTATCTTACTGGTAGAAAGCAACCACCAGCAGAATTAGCATAAGCAACTAGGAGAAGCTTTTGGGGAGAAACTGGATAAAATGGTTCAAGGTGGATTATTCCCCTCTCTGTTAGGTAAAAAAGAGAACAGAAAGCGGCACAGAACTCTGTCAATTTTCTTATTCATCACAGAGATCTTTATATCTAAGTTGTTCACATCTTGATGACAAATTTACCCAGCAGATTAGGTCGGAAGGTTTTTACATTATCAATGGCTTTAGTCTGACACCAGCCTCAGATGTTTTCCTACAGATGCAAGAATGTGAACAACATGATCAACGTGACAGTATTACATTTTTACTCTACTTGACAGCCAAAAGGCATTCTACGTTATATGTCAGCAACCCTCCCTTGGGGGACACAGGGATGACTATAGTAACACATTCCAGAAATCCACATGTTCCAAAACAACGTGGATTATAGCCCTCTGCCAAATAATTGTTCAGAAGTTTTTGTGGTGTTTCAAGAAAGAGATCTTCTGCCAGATTTTATGGTTGTGTTTTCCCCTCCCACCTTTTCTGTTGCTTTCTCCTGCCTGTTCTAATAGTACAGAAAGAGTTCCCAAATTCTCTGTGTGTTTTTCCTCATGGCACACTAACATGCATCTTTTATAAAAACTGCTCTCTCTCTCTCTATCTCTCCATATAGAGAGAGATGGCAAAAGAGAGAGAGAAATGATTTATCTTTTAGTTTTTGTACTCCCTTGAGTGCATCTGTTGAAACTGACTTTGACTTCTGAAACAGTACAAGGAAAAGTGAAGTAAGTATCCCACTGAAGGAACCATTAAGGACTGGTTGCTTGGCAGCACTCATTTAGCATAAAGGTCAGATAAGAACTATGCTGAATGGCACCGGGAGCTATCTAACAGGGCCACTGGAATTAAGAGACTGCATTAAAAAATTAAAAAACAAGGTGTTGCTTTAGGATGCACTCTCTATAAACCAAAAAACACCAAACTTAGAATAAAACTAGGTGTTAAACTAATAACTTTAAAGAATTCTGTAAATAAAATAACTTAGCACATCAACAGGAAAAATAAGAGGGGGAACAAGGAACTATATATCAAAGTTCTTGCTGTTCATGAAAATTAGGGGCTGAGCACACCAGAACGACAATACACTGAATATTACTTAACACAAAATTTGATATGAGACCCCACAGCACATCACTGCCTGAGATTCTGAGAACTCACACTCA
The DNA here is from genome assembly GCF_019175285.1 of Sceloporus undulatus. Taxonomy (NCBI): domain Eukaryota; kingdom Metazoa; phylum Chordata; class Lepidosauria; order Squamata; family Phrynosomatidae; genus Sceloporus; species Sceloporus undulatus. The sequence continues at coordinate 91,052,864 of NC_056523.1, forward strand.
GTCCTGGATAAATAAAATTTCTGTTTAATAGGTAATAAAAGCTCAAGGTAAGATTTTAGGTTTACAAAAGAGATGTGTGGGCTTAATAACAGAGGACTATTTACTAGGATCAAAGATTACATTCTGTTGCAAGAGTCACAAAAACCATTATCTCTTTTAAAGAAAAGCTAGGAAATGGCTGAATTGCAGATCAAGAACTGAGTATAAAAACAAGACCGATAGGAAGAGCAGAGAAAGCAGAAACAACTGATGCATTATTTCTTCTGTAAGCTTCATTTGTTATCATGGTTGGAAAAGGAGCTCAGTTTTACAGAATCCCTATGAGGGTAGAATATTAGGACCATTTACAAACACTCATATCCCTCACTATTTAAATAAACTTTAGTATGTAAGTAGCTATGAACTTATGTTTATAACTAGTTGCTTCATCTGTTGTGATGGGTTTTAAAGTACACAAGATTTTAAGGATGCTGCTTCTTGCTATGATGACTGAGTGTAATACATGAGTAATCCTGAGAATCTTTTCCTCCCTTTTTGTGATGGCAAATTTATTAAATCTTTCATTTTATACAAGAAATAAAGCAACCTTTCTTCCCTCTGACACACAGTTTTTTCTCTCTTTCTTTCTTGGCCGACAGTATTGCTCTGCTCTGAAAAAGCATCATACTCACAATAGCAAACTTTTTGTTCATGGTCATTTGGTCAGCCAGCACAGACTGATTATGGAAGAGGTGAGGCTGCATGTGACTCCACATGTGGGGGAACCACCAGAACTCCTTGACATAGGAAAGCAGCAGGTCATCTCCCTCGTCTTCTGCATCTGTACCTGCCAGGCAGAAGGCATCATCATCATCATCATCATCATCATCATCACCATCACCACCACCACCACCACCACCACCACCACCACCACCATCATTCATAAAGGCTGAGGACATAAATGAAAAGCTTACACCTCCCAAATGGATTCTCAATTAGAATAATAACCCATGTTTAACATCCTGTGACTGATTAAATATAGAAGCCTTGCTCTCTAAAGACAAAAATGAATTGGGGGGGGGGGGGAGGAAGCACCTTTGTAAATCTTATCCAGAACACTATCAACCAAACTGGTTGAAGACATTTTGTTGCCTGAGACAAAGAAGAAAATGGCAGCCCTATTCCTCTGCTCTCTATACAGGAGCTGTGACTGGACTAGCAAGTTGTCTCTTGCATTCAATGCTGCAGGCTAGACAGCATCCATAGCATCCTTGAGGACAACAGAACACGTTGTGTGGCAAACACAACCCTGTCCTCCAAGAGAAGGGGGACTGGCTATGAGGTTCAGGAAGAATGGCTAGGAAGCTATCACTACTTCCTCCACCCTGTAGCATCTGCTGTAATGGCAGGGTTCACCATACAGTCACTGTCACTGCAGACTAACATTATGAGGTCTGACTCTTAAGTTAAAACCTTTGGTGCTGCAATCACAGAAAGTGAAAACATTCAGAGCTCAGCAAGGAAAATACCACCTATACTATGTCACTTCTGTTCTTACCTGTGTGGAAGAATTTCCCTGAGTAACCCAGATTGAAGGTGAAATTTGGGATATGGGTGCGCAGTTCATTCTGGGTATCAAACAGAGCCTGCCAAGTTGAGGAAAAAATATTTAAAATCAGAATACTGTACATGTACACTCTAAGTCCCATGTGGACAACTTCATAGATATGGCTCTTTAACTCACCATAGCTTTTGCCACCAGAAAAGAATGGGCAGCACACAGGTTAGATTTAGAAGAGTGCTGATCATGACTTGCCAACTAGGTCTGTTTGTTCAATTATTAGACTTTAGCATACCTGGCCTTTATGTCATCAGAGAGAGGCAACATCTTAGTGTACTTTTAGACTTATGCCTGAGCTGGGTCGGGGGAGAGAAAGCAATTATTTATAACCCTGATTCTCCAACTTTGGTCCTCAAAATATTTAGAAGCCCCAGCCAGCATGGCCAGTGGTCAGGGCTTCTGGGAGTTCAAGTGCATAAAATATGAAAGATCAAATGTTAAGATCCACTAATTTAGTAGTTTGTGAACCTAGGAGTCAGGGCTCATACTCTGCTTCAGACATGGAAATCATGTCAGAAGAGCACCCTTACAGCAAGCATGGCAATCTGTCCTTCACTCCAGGGAACAGGGATGATTCCTGTGGGACAAGCAAAGTTGTTCATCAGTGCATACACAATTTGTAAGACCTCTGCATCTTAGTCCACTTGACTGTACAGCCTTATTTTTAGAATCAGCTTTGGCCAGTTTATGGCAATACTGCCAGATCTGCTGATCCTTCTGCTTATGTTAATATTATGTGGTCCTGTGCTTCATAAAGCAGACGGCACTGAAATTCTAAATTGGACATGACTAATGCATGAGAACCTATCCATCACTCCCTTAATTCCATAAGTATTCAACAGCACACTGAAAAATGAAACTAGGCACAGATGTGTGCATACACACAGATGTATTCAAACACACACCAGGCATTTCACTAAAGTTTCACTGGTGACACTTGAACTACAACAGCAGAACTACATTCCAGGCCACCATGGGCTATTTAAGGATTCCTAGGCCAAAGAGCAGCCACCCAGTTTGCAGCTCCTTGCAATCAATGTACATTTTAGTTTTTGAAAAGGTAATGTGGAAGAATTGAACCACTGGTACTTCTTACACACTGCACCAATATAAGATCTTGTACCAACATAAAAACAAGGGAGCAGAAGCTTTTGATCATGTGCACTTATGACTGCATCTGCACTGAAGAAATAATGCAGCTTGACTTCCTCTTAACAATCCTGATGCCATCCTATGGAGTCCTGGAGTTTGTAGTTTGTTATGGCACAAGAGCTCTCTGACAGAGATTATCTCACTAAACTACAAATCTCAGAACTCCACAGCACTGAGCCATGGTAGTTAAAGCCATGGCAGTTGTTAATATGCAAGCTGGCAAGATCTTTTACAGAGCAACTGCAGCATGCATTTTCTGAGATACATTTTGTAGTTTCCCAGACTAGAGGTCACTGTTGACTAATAACCCACCACTTTGGAACACCTCTTCTGATACAAGCATGTCCCTGAAGACAGCTCAATATACATATAAATGTATATTGACTGAATTAGCCTTTATCTACCACAAGTAATGAAACGCACAGGGAACAAATTTTCAGATTTTCATCAATTATCCTTGGACTTTCTTTAAAGAGCACTTCTTACTTAAATCTTTGCTCATTACACATTTGTTAAATTGATTTGGCTATCTGGAGTGTTGAAATAGCACTGTTTTTGCTAAAATAGATTTTATCTTGGGAAAATTCTTTTTTTTTAATTGCCCCTCCCAGAATCTGTCAGCTAATGAACAGCATGGCTTGCAGATTCTGGAAGGAGTATTTTTTCAAAGTACCTTTTCCAAACTCTGACCAAGACTTAATTCTACTTTTTCTGACAAAAGCGAAACAAATTGTGAGTCAGCCTACTACCTCTTTTTTTTTTTTTTGAGGGGGGGGTGGGTTCTTCTTGAACTCAGTTAATGATTAAAGACACAAAATGTAAGAACCTGAGCTTTTGCCAATGTAGGTCTCTGCCTCAGATGCTGGTGGTACTGTCCAATAAACTATACAGGGAGCTATTCAGTTTTAATCCAAGGTATTTTTAGTTTAGTGCTAACTACACAAAACCCTTGATTAAACATTTTTGTACATGCAGCTATTTATAGCCACCTTAATTCAAGTGTCTGCAACCAACCAGTTGGCTGTGAACACCAGACTTTTAAACAAAGCAGAAACTAGTCTTTAAGTATGGATTAAAAATTCATGAAGACAGGGTCTTATCATTCATCATAAAATCCTGCATTTTAAATGTCACTTTCCCAGGGTTCCATATCAATGGATAACAGAAGAGAAAGAACTCAACAGGACCAAGTCCTACACTGCAGAACAAGCACTAAAGCTTCGGGATGAGCAATGCTCTTTATGGTAACCTTTAGTTCAAGAAAAAGGATCCTTTGACATTTCGGACAACTCCCCAAATTGCTTATGATTTGCCTTCTTGGCTAAGGAGTTAAATGTCCAGAACATCTGAAGAGCCAAAGGTTCCCCATACCTGTTTTTGTCCAAACAAAAAAATCCACAGATCAGTAAGCCTCAGATCTGCCACAAGTCCAAAATATAATATCCAGGCTATCAGTATGATTACCTTAACATCGTCCACCTTCATCCGCGTACCCTCCTTGCCGACAAAGATATCGTCAATGTCTACCAAAATGTAACGGTCAAGGGGGAGGGAAAGCCTCTTGCCAGTGAGGAAAGAGACAGCGTCCACAAAGACCAGTTTGTGCAGCCAAAAGTTGAGGTTGTTGCCAAAAAGGACTCTCTGGATGCCATCGTGAAGACCTAAGTCCTGTACCACAGTGGTATGGAGTGCCGCATCGATGCTCATGTGTGGGATGGATTCTGCTGACTTAGTTTTAGCCAGGAGGACTGGCTCATAGGTGGAATGGTTTGACTGAAAGACTGTCCAGTCTTCCCCTGGAAGAAGCCCCTTCTCTACCTCGCTGGGTCGTGTGATGTACAGAAGTGGTGATTTGGGATTGATGCTGCAGTCCTTAAGTGCAAGATTGGAGTGGAGAAAGAGGGGAAAGCCCTTCAGTTGAGCACTCAGCAAGCTGTTCTCATTGGCCTGTAGGGAGATCACATGACAGCTTCAGACAGGGATTTATTAGGCAGCTATTAAAACAAGGAGAAGTAAAAAGAAGGACAAAGTCAAAGGGATAAAATGACAATAACAACAACAACATGGCACTCTGGTATTTAATGGACACATCAGTAATGAAACATCAAAGGAGAGTAAAGTTTGTGAATCACTGCCAGGCTTTGAAACAAAACTCTATGAAACAAGTCTAGAACTGAGCCTTTGGGGCTTAATTTACTTTAAAAGTACAAGGGTTTTTTTTTACTGTGGCAGGCATTTAAGCTGCTTTAACCTGGTGTCATGTTTAATATGTTTTTAGCACATTTAAGCTGTTTGATTGTTTTGGTCCTGCACTGTTTGCTGCTTTAACTGTACACCACTGTGAAACCCATAATACAATTCCCATAATCCCTCAGCATTGGTTCTCTAAGCTATAACTGAAGAGAGCTGTAAAGGGGAAAACAATTCAAAGGGCCACAATTGCCCCCTGTTTGTCTAGAGGAAAAACCCAGCTCAGCGAAACTGTCTTCCAACTCAAGAAAACCCAGGGTTGCAAGCACCACTAAATGTTTGCTTCTCTTCCTCTGCCTGCAGATCCCTAGGCAACTTCACATTCTTAGAGTCCTCCAACAGAATTATTTCAGAAGGTCAAAGGCCAATTACATTTTGGCTCACAAGAAAGGTATGTAGACCACCCAAAAGATCAATCTGTATACCACGTTGCAGACAAAATCACTCAGATCCATTCTGACTTGGATGCTATAGTTGATAGCAATCCAGTGGATTTTGCTTTGGCCTCTGCTTGTCCAGTTGCAATGGCCTTTTTAAAAAAAATTGTACAGTTGAAGTCACTGTTGGAAAATAAAAGGTATTTATTATTGATTAGAAGTGGGAAACTTCTGGCCCTCCTGACACTGTTGAACTGAAAGCCCCATTGGCACAGCAGCACAGTGAATGGTGAGCGATGATCGGCGTTGCAGTCAAGAGGTTTGCTCACCTCTGATCTAAATAATCATGAGAGATTATAGAAAGTTGCTTAACATAGACCTTACACTTAAGACAAACTCAGTTTTTTCTCTCCTCCTCCTCCTCTCTCCCATACCCCCATGTTTGTCTCTCACTCCCATATCAAACGCCACTTCCAAGAAAGCTAAATTAGAGAGAAGTGATAGGCAGTATATGCAGCTGCAAAAACACCCTGTATCTCATGGTGGGTGTGAAAAGATGTTTGCTTAAACCAGAATGAAGTCCTAAATGATTACTGTTCACATAGGGGTGGAGGACAGAGTCTTTTAAAGCTTTCATGGGCAAGTAGTCAGTCAGGCTAAATTCTATGACCCTGCAGCCTCCCTGGGTAAGAGCATCTTTCTAAAACTGCTGCAGAGAATTATTAAAATTAGCACTTAGTAGCTAGGCTGTCCCATTTTCACAGGTGGGAAATTCTTTTTAACATAAACTCTGGACCCAAGAATCTAATGGTGACACCTGCATGTCTTGGCTTCCTGCATTTATGTCACAGGAAAGAGGGGTCATAAACTGACACTTTTTAATTATTCCAATGTTGTACGGTCTACAGGAAGGTCTACAAGAGGGATCCAAAATCTCTGAAACATACAAAATACTTTATGTGATCAGCAGTGCAATGGACTACTTTATGTGGTGAGCAAAAATGGGTTTTATCCATCTGTGCATCTATATTTCAGAAGGAACTAGCAAAATCACCTCTGAGTATTCTGTGCTTAAGAAAACCCTATGAAATTAATGAGGTCACCATAGGTTGACAGGAAAGTGTGCACACATATACACACATCTATAAAACATATACTGTCAGCTCTTGCCAATCATGGGCTTGCCATCCGGAGATTTGAGCATCTGTGGATGGCCCTGCCCTATTGTCCCCAATCGCGGTACGTGCACTTGAGGTACCACTGTTTTGGGGCATCTGCTGGTGGTGGTGTGTGTCCCGGGACGGAACCCCTGCATATACAAAGGGCTGGCTGTACATAGTACTAGTACTGACTCTCCCAAAGATCTAACTACATAAACGGACTGAAACTCAAACTGAGAGGATGCAAGATAAAGAATCTGCATTGGTATTTTAAAATTTTAACTCCTTATTAAACTAAATGAACTTTCATGGGCACAAGCCAATAAAGCAAAAGAAATCCAAATAGAAGAAAAAAAATTGAGAGCTCATTTATAATGTCTCATTTAGCATACCTTGCTTTTGCCCTGGGTTCTTGACCCTTCTGGTTTATCCTTTAAAGCACAGAAATGCAACAGACTTTTGGAAAACACCACATCAATTGCCTTGGCTTGAGTTTTGTGTGTGAGAAAAATATTCATCCATGCATCCCTCCTACCTGCCACTTTTAAATTGCAACTGAAGGGAATCTATCAAGGGAAGCAAAAATCTAAGGTAAGGTAGTCCTGTCAAATTATGATGCTTCAACAAAGTTGCTTTGATGCCTCCCAAATTCCTCTTACAAGCTGTTCTCTTTACTCATTAGCCAGCCCCAAAAGAACCATTATTTTTATCTTGCTACTGTCATCAGCACAGCAACGGCAGCACAGTCTTGACTCAAAGACACAGATTTGTAAATCCGCTTTTGGCACCAGTTAAAAAGCACAGCACTTTTACTTATCAGGCTTGGCTGGCAAGGTATCAAGCTACTCAACACAAGTAGCAACTATGAGGAGGTGTCCAAGAAAAAGGCTGACATTTTGCATGCTGAAGATATTCCAGCCCTTCAAACATGAGCACCTTCAAACAACACCTATTCCTATGTACAATGAGCCAGGTTACTTCTGCCATTTTTATATGCTTCCCTCCCATTTTATTAAAGGCAGGCTAGGTTTCCACAAACAGCAAAATAAGGTGGAGATGAAGTTACAGAAGCTAAATATCTTAGACTGAACTATATTACTTTAGACTATGCACAGGTGAAATGCTTCTGAATATCCCCCTCCCCCTTTTTTTTTTAAAGGGACAAAATGGGCAGGGGGGAGAGAACAGTTTGGGCAGCTTTCCACATGCAGTGCTTAACACACAAGATGACATTAACACACAGGAACACCTCCCTCAGTCTCAAAGAGATAACTACCTGAAATCATAGAATCTTACGAAGTTCGCAGTTTGGGAGTGCTCCTGGACTCATCCCTACAGTTGTCATCTCAACTAGATGTGACGGCCAGGAGTGCTTGGTATCAACTTTGGTTCATACGCCAACTGCATCCCTCCCTGGACCGAAAGGACCTTGAAGCAGTGGTACATGCACTGGTAATCTCTCATTTAGACTTCTGTAATATGCTCTACATGGGGCTACTCTTATACCAAGTTCATAAGCTTCAATTAGTACAAAATGCGGCAGCCTGATTGGTCACTGGTACATCTAGGTCTGACCACATAACACCTGTGTCAAAATCACTTCACTGGCTGCCGATTAGCTTCCGGGTGCAGTATAAGTATTGATTATCACCTTTAAAGCCCTACATGGCTTGGGCCCGAGTTACTTGCAGGAACGCTTCTCCCTACATAATCCGCCCCGCACTCTCAGACCATCTGGGAAGAATCTATTAGAATACCAAATGACTAGATTAACAACGACTTCTCATAGAGCTTTTACTGCCGCTGCTCCTAAACTGTGGAACGGCCTACCAGAAAAGATCCATCTTAGATGCTTTTAAGAAGGCACTTAAGACAGATCTCTTCCAGCAGGCTTACCCACCCGACCTTGTATAGGAGCCTTATTAAATAAAATGTTCCACTCCTTTGATTATGACTGCCGTGTTTGCTATGATTGTCATGCAATTTTATTAATAATGTCAGTATTTTACTGATTGTATCCTTGTATTTGTATTTATTTTATTGGATGTAATCCTGCCTCAATCCGCAGGGAGGGGCAGGAAATATTAATAATAATAATAATAATAATTATTATTATTATTGAAAGGGGCTAGAAAGGGCTATTTATCCCAATACCCTGCCATTCAGATTGAAAGGGTGCTGTTCCCCTACTATTACCACATTGTGCTGCAGAAGTCCCACAAGGGGTCCCACAGGGCTCTGTCCTGGGCCCAGTGCTATTCAACATCTTTATCAATGACCTGGATGACAGAATTGGGAGCATACTTATCAAATTTGCAGATGACACCAAATTAGGGGGAATAGCTAATACCCCAGAGGACAGGATCAAGATTCAAAATGACCTGAATAGACTAGAAAGCTGGGCCAAAGCTAACAAAATGAAATTCAACAAGGAGAAATGTAAGGTACTGCACTTAGGGCGGAAAAATAAAATGCACAGATACAGGATGGGTGACACCTGGCTGAATGAAACTACGTGTGAAAGGGATCTAGGAGTCCAAGTAGACCACAAGTTGAACATGAGTGAACAGTGTGATGCGGCAGCTAAAAAGGCCAATGCTATTTTAGGCTGCATCAATAGAAGTATAGTGTCTAGATCAAGAGAAGTAATAGTGCCACTGTATTCTGCTTTGGTCAGGCCCCACCTAGAATATTGTGTCCAGTTCTGGGCGCCACAATTCAGAAAGGACATTGAGAAACTGGAGCGTGTTCAAAGGAGGGCGACAAAAATGGTGAAGGGTCTGGAAACCATGCCCTATGAGGAACGACTTAGGGAGCTGGGGATGTTTAGCCTGGAGAAAAGAAGGTTAAGAGGTGATATGATAGCCCTGTTTAAATATTTGAAAGGATGTCATAATGAAGAGGGAGCAAGCTTGTTTTCTGCTGCGCCAGAGAACAGGACCCGGAACAATGGATGCAAGCTGCAGGAAAAGAGATTCCACCTGAACATTAGGAGGAACTTCCTGACAGTAAGGGCTGTTCGACAGTGGAATGCACTCCCTCGGAGGGTGATAGAGTCTCCTTCCTTGGAGGTCTTTAAACAGAGGCTGGATGGCCATCTGTCAGGGATGCTTTGATTTGGATTTCCTGCATGGCAGGGGGTTGGACTGGATTTCCCTAGTGGTCTCTTCCAACTCTACGATTCTATGATTCTAAGTAGGCCACAACACGTTTGTATTCATGCAGAAGAGAACTTGGAAAATTTACTTTTGGGGATAATTCCTCTGAAGTATCTTTTCTAAGCCAAGTAACAACTACTACTGTATTTTCATTGCTGCAAAAACACTGCCCCCTCTGCAAAGGCTTTCCCCAAATCACAAAACCATTACCTTGAAAAAGCCAATGATTCCTACGCCATATTCAACACAGTACTTGTCCAAGAGCTCACGGTTCCAGGCATCCAGGTTCACATACTTCAAGATGTTCTCATAGATGATCAGTGCAAAACGCCCTCGGTCCTTGTCTGTCAGCGTGGGCATGTCCCCTTTCCCTGGAGCAATCTCTGTCAGATATTTGAAATGACTGGATTCCAAGATGGCCACAATCTCCTGGCCCAGTTGAGAGTAAAGGCTTTCCACAAACACAAGAACCAAGGGGTCTGTGCGAGAGGAATCCACAACTTTGATGGGCTTTAATGGGAGGAGGCGCGAAGGGGCAACCTTCGGCTCATCACAATCCGGGCTAGGGATGTCCCCTGAGGGCTCCAGACCCCTCTTCCACCCATATAAATAATAGGCTGAGACAAAAACGCTGAGCAGGCAGAAGGCAAACAGCAAAAAGAGCACCACCTGAGGAGACACCTGCCGGAAACTCCTCCGGAGCCTGACCAAAGTCATCCTTGCTTTGGGAGAGAATGTACAGGTTGCTTCCCCCACCCCACCCCCCTACCCCCCCTTCCTCCCTCCAGATCCTGACTCAGAAAAGGCTAGAAATAATTTCACCAAGCAGGAACATGGGTGTAGGATTGCCCTGGGACAGTCCATTATCCATCCTGAGCTTTTTTCATGTCACCATGGCAAATCCATTCAGAGTTCCTTTCCAAGGTAAAAATGCCAACAGGTTCCCATCATCACTGTCTCATCAGGAGAAGCCTTGGGCTTCTGGATCACCTTTCAGCAGGAAGGGAGGCATGGTGAATTTCTTTTCTGCAAGGAAAGAGAAACAACAAGGTATTAAGACAGACATTCCAGGGAGGTTGGCCTACTAAAGATGGCCTTCATTTCCACAGTGTCACCTCGTTTGTGGCTGCTTATTTGTGGAGCATTTCTTTAATAAGAAAGAACACAGTCAAGTAGTAGGATAGTTATCTTGATACATGTTCAGAAGTTCCTCCCTTCTTTACTCCTGCTTCACATGAACCAAGGTACTGGTACTTGTTTTTGCCCTGGGGCACAGCAAGAGCTAGACTCATCAAGCTGATTATTGGGAGAGAAATGCAAAGGTGAGTGGGTGGGCAGGACACTCAGCTAAATGGCTCTTTGAATTTTTCCAGCTTTAGAACAGAAGTGATTACTAGTGTTTTACAGGCTCACATAAGTGACACAGAGCTGAGGAAAGAACTATGGGAATTCAAGATAGGTAGGGGTGCACGCACATGTGCGTGTGCGTGCTTAACTTATGCAAATATGGCTTGCTAGATCTTCCTGAGGCCACTAGTCTGCAGAAGGCAGATAGTGCATTCCAGACTAGTTTCAATCTCAGCAATTCAGCCTACATTACACAAAACTGGAAGTAGGTTTGCAGCCCCCAGCCCCGCCAGTTCCATCTTGGTGTATCCATCAAAGGGCCAGCTGCCATACAATCCAAAGGCCTAAACAGCCAATGGGTAGAGGGAGGGGTGGTAGTTTGTTTTCCCAGTCTAGTTGTTCACTCCCCCCTCTCTTCTGCGCACCCAGCTTTGAAGAAGCCGCCACGCTCTCTGCACCTGCTTCAGCTTAGTGTCAATCACTTGCCAACACACCACGAGAAACCCTTAAATAGTTTATAGTTTGACAGTGCAGAGAACGTAAGAATACTGCTGTTTCTTTGTACACTTAGAAAGGCCAGAGGGGCCCACTGCCCAACTTTAACCCACAAAACAAAAAAAGTTCTCCTTTTGCCTGCTAGAAAAAGCCACTGCAATGGCTGCAGCTCAAGGTAGGAAAGCCTCCAAATGGAAACAGCTACTGATGATCCCTGTCACTTTTCACTCATAACACGTGAACGCTTACAATGCAGGACCACCTCAGGTGCACAGAGGTGAAGCAAACAGTAAGTTTGAACTTTTTTCGGCATTCTTCTCTCTATTTAATAACTAGAGATGAGTACTGCAACTACCATAACTTCTATACAAGCAAGTTTGCAGCACAAAGCAAGAAAAGAATGTTGCAGTTTGTTAAATCAACAGGTCATGCAAAAGTGTGTCCCCACACAAATATGTTTAACATTACAGACACATCAAGATGAGTTGGGGGAGTGTTTCTCATGAATGCAGAAGAGTTCATGGGATCAACATGGCTATTCAACAGCCTACCAGTCACCAGCTTACCAACATCAAACTGCTCACCAGCAGGATCAGTACACTGCACATTTCCCATAGCTACATCACTCTTTCCCCCAGAGATATAGCTTTCTGCATTTCAGCTCCTGGAGTAAGCTTTAGGATGCTTTTACATTCCAGCACCCAAAACTTTACTCACTGCTAACTCATTGGATGAGAGGGGTGACCCGATACAAGATTCTGTAGGTGCATTAAAAAGAAAACTCTAACACTCATTTATCTTCAAAGGTACATTTAAATGTGGACTATTACCACATATATCCAAATGAAGAGTGGTATTAAACAGGCCTTTGCAATGGGGCTGCATTAGGAAAGGAAGTTGTTGTTGATGTGTGCCATCAAGTCATTTCTGACTCATGGCGACCCTAAGGCAAATCTATCATGAGGTTTTATTGGCAAGTTGCTTTAGAAGGGGTTTGCCACTGCCATCCCTTGAGGCTCAGAGAGTGTGACTTGCCCAAGATCACCCAGTGGATTTACATGGCCGAGCAGGGATTTGAACACTGGTCTCCAGTCACAGTACAATGTTCAAACCACTACAGCACACGCGCATGAATACTAGACTTGCATACAGACAATCCCAGGTTCAATCCATCTCTGGGTAAAGCTGGGGAAGTTCCCTGGCCTCTGCTCCTGGAAAACTGCTACCAGTCACAGTTTACAATACTAAATTGGCCTCACTGAATATAAAGACAGCTGCCTACATTCCTAATTATTCAGACTGCTGTAGTTGTGGAAGGAGAACTTATCTTTTCCTTCCATGCCACAGTCCTAAGGATAATCCTTCTTCTGAAGCTGGTATTTGCTTGTTAGGGATTTCTTCCTATTACAAACAGCAGCATCAGAGAACAGATTTTCCTCTGGACCACAGCAGGGGAGAAAATGGCAAATTCCCCCTCCATGTGTGTATGTGCCTTCATCTGTCGATTTATGGTGACCCCATTAATTTTATAGGGTTTTCTTAGGTAAAGAATATTCAGAGGTGGTTCTGTCAGTTCCTGCCTCTGAAATATAGCACCCTGAAAATTATCACTACTACCTCTCTACACATACACATCCTTTCTGATTCTATTTTCAATTTTTAAAGTCTGCACATTTTGAATGCAAAGATGCATTTAATTGTCAGCTTTCATTTGACCCCAGATGCTGGTTCAGTAATTGCACAATCTCCCTCCTACTCATCTTTTCAAAATAATCTCGAAGAAGCACCTGGAAATTAAAGCATCTGTAGCTGGAGTCTGTATGTTCAGATTTAAGTCTGAGACAAGCATTTTTGGAGAGCATCCCTAACACCATTGTGACATGTTTCTACTTGTATCCAACTATTCAAACATTAGAATGGCATTTTCAGTCTGCCTGGCTGTAATTTTTTATGTGGGGCAGGGCGAGAGTAAGGAATAGTCCCTATTACGTAAACTAACCTTCACAAATCAGTCTGTGAGGTACCTATTATTTCAAACCCTCAAAGAGTTTGTAGGTATACCACACCTTCCCTGACACACACATTGTGCTTCTACATCAGTATCACATGCACCATTTTCCAAATAGCCATATCCACTGGTCCAGAAATATGTTTGTTACTGGCTTTGATGGTGTAATGAACTGTCACGTCTCCTTCAACCTGTGGCAACCCTACAAAAGAGAAAGTCCAACCCACCCCAACAATTTTGCTATTAACAGCTCTGCTGAAGTCTTGTAAACTCGGGGCTATGGCTTGACTGAGCCAACCAGGCTACTTCTAATTCAGTTCTCCTCTTTTCTTACTGTTTTCCACTTTTCCAATGAGTATGACAGCCTCAGTTCAGCCTGTCACTAGCTATAAGTTAATTGTAACTTGTTTAATCCTGTTTTAAGGGGGGGAATTTGGGACATAAATTTGTAAACGTGGATTTTAACGTGTTGTAAGCCGCTTTGATTGTCTTGTCACACAGAAACGCGGGATATAAATAAAAGTTTTATTATTATTTATTATAAGGAGTTTTGTTTTGTTTGTATTATATCAACCTGCAGAGAAAGTCTCCTGCCTTTAAAACATCAGCAAGCTAGAGCAGAGTGTGGTTCTACTGAAGATGGTGCTGGGCTCTGTCTCACATTAGAGCCCAGCACCGGTGTTGTGAGTAAGAAGGAAGCATTGTGAGAAGCAGACATGCACCCCAATGGCCACTCTTCTGTAGGTTGCAGGTCCCAAATTGGATTGACTTCTTTCTATGGAGAGGGAAAAGAGAAAAGGGATGCTAGTAACAGTGGCTGGGTAATAAATTATGAACACCTTCAAGGCCTTCTAAATTGCACCCCAGCAAATGCTACTAATGTGCAATGAAGACAGAAGGTGGAACTCAAGCCCAAATTGGCAAGGAGCAAAGAGAAAACTCTGGCTGAAGAACACGAGGGTAAATCAGAATTGCTCCCCTGCTATAGAAAGAGAAGGCAGATCTATAAACACCCATATCCAGAAAGAACAGCAAAGGCCATCTGTTTATTTGGAAAGCAACTGGTCTGGAATACTGTAAACTTTGGATGAATGAGTCACACACTGACCCTTGATATTCCACTCAAGGTCTTCCAGCCTGGATGCATTTTTATTATTATGATTGTAATTCTCTCAGTCACGCTAAGGCACAGCAAAAGTACCAGCTACTGCTCAATAGGAGTTATCTGAATGTTTTATGACTGTACAATCTGCAAACAGGGTCTGCCTGTTTGTACAGTTACAAATATATTGTACAAAACACCCTTCTCTTATTACTTGCAAGCCCTTACTCCAAAATGTTCTTTGGTGCTTTTGCCTTCAAACCTGGCTCTGCTGTGTTTAGAGGGCTGCCCAATGACAGCTGGAAGAACAGACATCTAGGTCAACAGCAGAGCCCTCTGGACTGAAGAAGAGTAGCAGCCAATGGCCGGCTGCATTTGACATTGCCACCTCAGCAGGTGCAACAAACATATTAATAGGCTCCAGAATGAATCACTAGCAATTTCAGCGAAGGCTTCTGTAAAGGTCACCACAGAGAACCTCCCATCTGCAACAAGCCCTGGGGTGCCCTAATAAACCCCAGATCTCAGGCTTCTGGCTAGTGCTGAGCCTAACTCCTCTGCCCCCCTTTCAGCACTTTAACACATTTGCAAATCATGTAGGAGGACAGTATGCTTCCTCATGCATCTGCCTAGCAGAAGAACTGTGTGTGCAGTCCCTAAAGCGATTGAAACACCAGGTGCTGCAAGCTGAAAGCAGGAGAATGCCAACTTGAATTTTAAAAAATCATAAGGGGGGACAGTAGTATTAAAGTAAACCAGCTGACAAATTACCTAAATTATGCCAACTTAATTGAGTCATTCTTGTCCCTATCTAAAGCAAGGAAGTAATGGAGGAGAGTACATACCAAAGGTCTAATTTGAAGAGTGGCAAACGTTCACCTGTTTATTCTCAGGGACACAGAAAAACTTCTTTCTTCAAGTTCATTTCCTTTCTCTCTGTTTTGTAACAATCTCTGATTTTTTTCCAGGTTGTTGGTGGGGAAAGATATAGTATTTTTAAATTCCAAAAAGCAAATCTTGATTTTGTCAGAAGCAGGAAGAGGCTGGACAGGACTAAAAAAAATTGTAAAAAGTAGCTTCTTTGTCAGAGGCTTTTTTAACCAAGATAGACCTGTACAATCTTTAATATAAAATAATATATAATATAGAAACAAGAAGCGACACAGTGTGGATGTGCTTTTAAGATGCCTGTCAACTTATGGAAACTCCATGAATTTCATAGGGTTTTCTTATGCAAGGAACCTTCAGAGGTGGTTCTGCCAGTTCCTTCCCCTGAAATATAACCTACAGCACCTGGTATTCGTTGGTGGTCTCCCATCCCAGTTCTAACTAGGGCTCAACCTGCTTAGCTTCCAAGATCAGATAGGATCCAGTGCCTTTAGAGTTTTTAGGCCCAGGAAATTAAGGCTCCCAGATCAGGAGCTCCAGAAGTATGTCCATTCTACAAAAGAGCTGATATAATTGATTCATGGTTCCTCCAGACTCACAATTTGTGCTGATTTGTCCCACAGTTTTTCATATTGCCTCTTGATAGCTCCCCATTCAGATTTCCCTTCTCTTCTTCTTGCAGTAATTAGAGAAACAACAGCAGCAGTCAGGTGAGTTGTGGTGGATGGGAGATAAATAATGGGATTTCCTTCTTCTCTTCTCACACAGTGGTCTCAATGGCTCAGAAATGTCTTGAGGCCTTAAATCAGTGGGGTGGGTAACCTCCAGATACTGCTAGGCTGCAACTCCCATAACTTCTAGCTACTACAGCCAATGATGAGCATTTGTACGCCAATATCATGTTGGGGTCACAAATTGTGCCCTGATGTACAAACCCTGATGAAGACAGCCTACAGCTATATAAATCTATTTCCGTACAATAGCTCTCCTGTCTTAAGTAGCCATCTGACCCTTCCCGGTACAATGCCACAAAACCACTCAGCTAATGTGTAACCTGCAAGGGCTTAAACAAAATCCTTTGAAAAATGGCCATATTTGAGGGGATTAGAAGGAAGCTTGGATCCTCAGAACCCAGACTAACATTTCCGATGACCCAACCTACACCCCCCATTGCTTGGGGGTGACCTGCTCACGGTAGGCCAGCATGGCAGAAGAGCTAAGCCCTACAGCACTCATAATCTGTGCCATCAGAGCAGCTAAGCTCATGACAATCAGAAGGGCCAGGACCTCCTTGTCAATACATGCTTCTCAGTGATGTCAAAGTACACCAGTCACTGGATTCAAGAAACAGAGACTAAGCAGAGAGAAGGAAACAAGGGTAAACCAAGAAGGCAACAAATGTAAGACAATCAAAAGGAGGATTCAGTGATATTCATGTTCTATTATTCTTGTAAAATTATTTTAATTTTAAATTCTCAACCTTGTCAGCCAACTGGACAGGATCAAATTATGAGCACAAAACCTTTCATTTTGGTCAGATAGTTTACTATTCTTCAATTGAAAGCTCAGCCTACCTACTGTGATTTGATGTGCCTGATTCATGAATGAAAGTGGGCATTTTCCTCTTACTATGAATTTTACAGATGAGTAAAGCAAACATCTGTTCTCCTCACTAAGGCATATAAAGCCCAACTCAAACCCAAATTATGGCTAAGCAAGACCTTCTGTTATGTGCTGCCATATTGCATACTATTTCTGTGTGACTGTCTGTGCCTTCAAGCTGCCTATCAGTTTGCGGTGACCTCATGAATTCAATAGGGTTTTCTTAAGAAAAGAATACTCAGCCATAGCTTTAAACACCTCTTTATTGGCTGCAGCTCACTATTGTTATTTTCTAGCCTGAAGTACAACACTCCTTGCCAAAATATTCCAGTGAGATAGCCTGATGTTCACAGAAACCGATGACTATAACACCGTCAAAGCACCAGCAATTGCTAGAGTCTCTGACCAAATTTTTCATTCCATACATATCTCTGCACCAAAACAACCCATAGTCTTCCATGACTGCCCACAAGTCAGTCTTCATTTGTTTATTTTTTTATCTTGGGACAGTACCTAGTAAATTTTAGGCACTGTATAAGTAACATGGATAGCTAACAGCAAAATACTGCCTGCTACATGCTACAGACATTCTACATACTATCATAATATATTTGAAAAGCCCTCATGCTATGGTACAAGTTAGAACTGCTTCACACAGTCATTCAATACAAATCCAGCTTCAACAACTGCTTTTTTCATCACTGATATCCTTTAGTGATATTATAAACAACAAATAGCAAGAGGTAAGGTGTGTGTACCTTCCCCGTGACTGTCAACTTATGGCAACCCCTTGAATTTCATAGGGTTTTCTTAGGCATGGAATACTCAAAGGTGGTTTTGCCATTTCTTTCCTCTGAAATATAGCCTAGAGCACCTGGTATTCAATGGCAGTCTCCTATCCAAGTACAGTGGTACCCCGGGATACGAATGCGCCGCCTTACGAAATTTCCGGGTTACGAAAAAAATCCATTTAAAAAAACTGTTCCGGGTTACGAAGGTTATTTCGGGTTACGAAAAAATTTTTGGTGCTTTTCGGCGCTATTTCGCACGAAATCGCGGCTTTTCCCCATTAGCGCCTATGGCTTTTTCGCCTTACGAAGATTTTCGGGTTACGAAAGCGGCGGCGGAACGAATTAATTTCGTAACCCGGGGTACCCCTGTACTAACCAGGGCTGATCTTGCTTAGCTTCATGACACAGAAAGCAAGATGAATGGCTTTATTTTCTCTCTGTTTCCTCTTCCTCCTCTGCACCCATTTCCCAAAGTCAACTCTATCTAAAAGCTCACAACGTCTTTGACCACTGAGCAGCTATTGCCACACTGTGGAAGTGGGATAATAAAAGTTTTATTCTGGAACAACAATACCTTTTCCCTTTACACACTGAGCTTAGGAACAACATGAAGAAGGGTATTCTGGAGTGAGAGAAGTGAGGAAGCCATATGTCATTTTAATTATAACTAATTTGGTTCCATTCTAATGACTACCTGCACTACAATTCATGAAAACACAGAGCATAAAAAAGTCTAGGTGCTTTTCATTTGACTATTATAAATTTAATGTAACAGTTATTTTTACACGTTTAAATTACGTATTTAAATACATTATGGCATATGTTAGCAGTATATCATGGATTTAATTGTTAAACTCATCATTCAGCTAAGAGAACAAACCAGCCAGACAACTTGAAACTATGTTATGTTTATAAAATCAAACAAATAAAATTTATTGCTACTTGAAATGCTGTGACCAGCAACCAAGAAGGGATTGTGGAATCTAAACTAATCTGAAGTCAAAGGCTTTCATGGCCGGCATCCATAGTTTTTTGTGGGTTTTTCGGGCTATGTGGCCATGTTCTAGAAGAGTTTCTTCCTGACGTTTCTCCAGCATCTGTGGCTGGCATCTTCAGAGAATGTTTGCCTGGAAAGGAGTTGGGTATGTATATACTGTGTGAGCCTGGGAATGCAGGAGTGATTTGCATGTGTATTGTTCTGTGCTGATGGCAGGCCTCAGGCTGGGAGGCTAATGCAAAAGAGGATTAGTGTCTGCTAATTGGTGATCATTATCTGCTGGGAAAGCCCCTGACTCTGAGTGGTTTCCCATTTGCATTTGCTGAGTCCTCATTTTGCTATTCTTCAGGATTGGTAGCCAAATTCTGTTCACTTTAAGAGTTTCTTCTTTCCGCTTGAAATTATCCAGATGTTCATGGATTTCAATGGCTTCCCTGTGCATCCTGACATGGTAGTGGTTGGCACGGTCCAGAACTTCAGTGTTTTCAAACAGTATTTTATGCCCAGGATGGTTTGTGGCACGTTCTACTGCTAAATTAATCTGGTTATATCTGAAGGATGCTTTGCAGTTTCTGCTCAGTTCCACCCATCATCAGATATCAAGAAGTCTCACAGAAATTAATGAAGTTCCCCAATACAATGAAGTACATGGCTTATTTAACACACTTTCCCACCCCGCCACAATATCCCTATAAGAAAAGGTGGGATTGTGCTGGGTTTGTTCTGGGTAAACTTAGGGTCAATATAACACAACCATTCAATGAGTTACCTTTTTGCCCAACAACTGGGATTCCCAACCCAGCCACCTGCAGCAGCTGTGGTACTGAACATTTTTTGGGAACAAATTAAGAATTGAAAGCAAACTTAAGAAAAGAATAATGGTGTCAGGGGAGAAATACAAAATTAGAGAAAGCAGGAATGATTCTGCATGCAGCTTTGGCTTCAACTTCAGCCAATGTCTGCAAGAGATACAACTCTGGAGCTTTGCCCACAGTCTCCAGAAAGGATGTTTTAAACAGATCAAGGACAGACAAGAGACAAAACTTCAAAGTTCCCTAGAAAAGACGTTCTGGAACAGCATTTTATTCTCCAAACCCAGCTCAGCACCTTCCTTTGTCAATCAAAAGTTTCCCAAAAGGCAATCACTTTGAATGACAGGAGCACTGCCACATTTCAACAAGTTCCTCTGCTGGGAGTGCAAGAATAAATAGCCCTCTTAATCTCCTAAAATGCTTACTGGGCTTTAACCATTAAGCTCCCTCCTCACATACACTGCACACCCCCAGCATTTTTCTTCCATAACAATAAAATAAAAATACATGAACACAGGTGGATGCCAGGTGAGAAAGAAATAAAATATTCAGTCAAAGAGCCCACCTTGGAACCACCAGATGGTTCTTTTACCCTATCCCTACCATTTACAATAATTAACATCCCGCCAACCAGCCGCCTCCTGCTTTCACTAGTCATCCTTCCTGCATGGAAGGAAAGTCACAGTCTCTCGTTTACTGACATCAGAGTTCCCATGGCTACACATTGGGAATTGGCAGCCAACAGATTTAATGTCAATGCATGGAGAAGCAGGATGGGCTATAGCTATGGACAGGAAACAATCAAGCATTTGTCTTTAATTACAGATAAGGAAAAACAAGGGTGGGGGAGACATAATTGTTGTTCCTACAGATGAGTCTGTCAGATGACTTCTAGGCAACCCCAAGCTTATGTTAGGCATCACCAAGGGACATATTCCAGCCACAAGCTCCTCCTCAGTTGCCAATTACTTTTCTTACTCATGCTCTCAGCCTCAGGGGAAGGCAAACCTCCTCTGTAGCAATCTTGCCAAGAAAACCCCACAATAGATTCACCTTAAGGTCACCATAAGCTGGAAGTGACTTGAAGGCGCACAACAATGACAACAACCTCAGATGTTATTAGATTTCAACTCCCATCATCCCTCACCATTGGTCATGCTGGCTAAGACTGATGGGAGTTGTGATCATACAACATGTGAAGGGCCAAAGCTTCCCAGTTTGGATTTAAAGAAACAAGAGCTTCACAGATGGAACAGTGGTTCGGACAATAGGATTTGAACCTAACAACTTCCAAATTTTCCTCAAAGTGGCAGTCTGTAAACCACACTCTCTCTCTCCCAGGTCAAATGCAATTGCTTCTGATGAGCCATTTAGATCATGATTACATAGAAGTTGGAAGTATTATTCCCTCAGTCAGCATGGCTACTACAAATCTATGGTAACCAAAAATTTTTTTCTAAGGGTTTCCATTACAGACAATACAGCAACTGTGCTATCATAACTATCAGCTACCCTTGGTGCAACCTGGTTCTCAAAAGAATTCAACCAATCAAGACAAGGAAGACTTACTTACTGTACTATCTTTTTTCCTAGGTTTTTAATAGAGTATAGTCACAACATATGCACTCATGTAGTATCAAATGCTCCAAAGATTTCTTCACTGAGAAATCCATGCATGTGTAATATATTTGAAGACCACCGCCTAAATCATTGGGTATATTAATACAGCATCTCCCAAACTTTCAGCTCAACCATACAAGTGCTGAACTAGAAGCTAGCTAAACAGTTACCTGCAAAGAGCAGGAAGTGTATTCTCTAGCATGACTGTAAGGACTATATAGTCCTTCCTCACTTCTACTTACAATCCCCAATTTGAACTCCTGCAGAAACACAAGAGGCGAGCGGTTTTTACTCCTTCAATCTAAGGGCATATCTCCTATTTATGTTCCAGGTGAGAAAATGTCCATTAGTTTAGGATGGATGAATAGATCCAATTTTGCTTTCTCCTACATTCCACTTTTTAAGTGGGAATCCCATTCTTTCTGTCAATTAAAAAAAGACTGCAAATTTTGGAAAATTTTGATCAAAATCAAGCTGAATTAAATCTTACAGATATGACTATTCCCAGTATGGGAAAAAAACCCCTCATGTTGTATCTGCCGGCCATATTAAAGAAAAGAGGTCTGTCAGGAAACAAAGAAAAAGAGACGGCAACAGCTACTTACTATGACAAACACAACTGGAAACACAGGAATTCAAAGGGCTAACTTTCAAGGGCTCAGCATTCATAGGTTGCCTGCCTAAAGAAGACAAATCTAGCAGTTTCTCTTTTACCCACATTTGAATTTTTCAAATTATATGTTCTTTTCCTCAACTGTATAAAGACATTTCCATATTTGCTAAAGTTTTTAGTATAAAAAAAGCAAATCACACAATTCTCACCTGTTGCTACCATCACCTATCAGACATTTGGGGACATACTTCTCTGATGGCTGTCCTTTCTTGTTTTTACTCATCATTTGTACTGATTTAGAGTGTCTACCCTTTCTGCTACTATAAAGATCTAATTAAGCCTTGATCTGGGGAAATAAGTTCTAACAATACAAACTAATGCACCTCTGAGACTACAGTCAGCCCTCTACATTTGCGACATGACTTTTGTGGATCTGATTATTTACGGATTTGATTAACATGCTCTCTCTAGGAATCTCCAAGTCCTCCAGTTTGACCCTGTGGTCAACATTCACCAGAAGTAGCATAGGTGGACCTAGAGGTTCCTAGAAAAAACACTTCTCTAAGCATCTGTAGAGCTCCCAGTGCAGTTCTATGGTCAATTTCCAGCAGATGTTGATCACAGACTTGAGCTGGAAGACCTAGAGTGTTAGAGAGGTGTTCTCTCGGGTTAAAAAATCCCCAATGTTTTGTTATTTGCAGTTTTTCCACTTGCACAGGGATCCTGTGCCCCTACCTCCAGCGAATGTGGAGGGCACACTGTACTTTTGCAAAAGAGGTTGCAGCATAAGCTTTCATAGACTTGGCCTATTTCTTCAGAGATATGGAGTGTTGCCCAGTAAAGACCTTTATAAGCAGACTGTATGAATAGCCATAGAAATGCAAAACTTGTGGATATGGTGATGATGTGACAAGTTCAGTTTTAACAATGGTCACTTTAGGACAAAGGCATATTGATATTCCAGACTAACATTTCTATTCATCTCTGAATTATACAAAATGAAGTACAGGTTTAGTCTCCCTTATCCAAAATTCTGAAATCCAAAATCTAAAACATTTTTCGTGAGTGGTTGAAATAATGACACCTTTGTTTTTTGATGGTTCAGTCTACACAAACTTTGTTTTTTGCACAACATTATTACAAATATCATAAAAATAATATTACCTTCAGGCTATGTGTATAAGGTGTATATTAAACATAAATGAATTTGGTATTTAGACTTGGGTCCCATCTTCAAAATATCTCATTATGTATGTACATGCACATACAAGTATTCCAAAATCCAAAACACTTCAAAATCCAAAACATTTTGTATAAGGGAGACTCAACCTGTAAATGCATCCATTGGCATTTAATTTGGGTCATTAAGTCTACAAAATTTTGATTTATTTATTTATTTATTGGTAAAGTTTTAAGGGCTAGTGCAGAACATTCTTGGTGTTCTCACTCCTATTCTCTTTTGGTTTCCAACTCTTTAAATAAAACTTTACATTAATCATGGAAGTGAGAATGTTTTAAAAAGAACATTTCAAACAAATCAGCAGAGTTATGTGCTGTCAAACTAGATCTTACATGCAAAGTGCACTAATTGCAATTATTCATGCAGAAATTTAGCTCTGTTCCTCCCGCATCCATGCACACACACATAAACGCTATGTGTATTGGGACTTCTAAAACATTAGAGCTGTTTCTATACAAGTACAAAGCAGCAGTGAAATAGCAGATTCAGAAAAATGCACATAGCCAAGATTGATATTAAGGAGAAATTGCCAGAGGTGGCAGGATTGAATCTGAAGACCATTCACTTAGAAGCAGTTATTTCCCTTCTTGCTTTTACCTCCCACACAAACTACAAAGAGAGGAAATATATCCTGAAGTGCATCTATTTTTCCTTTGGCAAGGCTGGCAAAAACTAGTTTCACTCAGAACATGCAGAATGTAGACTCTTGCTAACATAGCTGTTCCTATTTAGCTTTTGGCTATCTTGTGAAACTGCCCAGCATACATGCATGCTCTAGCTCAGCAGCACTGAACAGAATGGAATTCACCTCAGCATGTTTAATAGAAATTAGTTGCAATCGTTCTCCTTCTGCCGAGCAGCACTATTGCGCTATGCTCCATTTCCTCAAGATCAAGTCAATCCCACCCCATGGAGCCCCATAAAATACATCCTACACCATGCAAACGGTACAAGATGTAATGGACTAGAACACCTCTCATCACAGGCAACTAATATCATTTTTGTAAAGTTGATTATGCTCTACATTCCAAAACACAGCTTGGATACTGACAACCAAAACTTTATCAGTGAGAGTTTAAAAGATTGCAAAGCTCTACACCTAATCCAAATCACAGCATGCAGTGCCACATGACCACCACCATAAGACAATGTTGTCAAAATTTATAACCCCAGGTGACCTGGGCAGGTGGGCCATGACCCAAGAGCAGCCCCACCTTGTCTCCAGCAAGGACTTAATCAGACACAAGAAGACTAAATCAGTCAGAATAATTCAAGTATTAAGAAACTATCACAATACAGTACTACCTTACAAAAAGTGAGCAACACCACAAGGCCATCTCATCCTTTCTTAGTAAAGTTTCACATATTAGCAGGAGCAGATATGATACACATGCAAACAGTCCCATACCCAGTAGGTATCATCTACAGGTACTTGCAGCTGAAAGAAGCCCCAAAGAGCTGGTATCAGTTGTCTCAAGAATACTGAGCTGGACAGACCAATGGTTGGAGTACGGCAGCTTTTTAGAAAAATTATTCTACTTCCAAGGAGTCAGTAAAATAACAATCTTTCAAAGAAGCTTCCATACTATTGTTATTGTGTGCCTTCAAGTCATTTCTGACTTATGGTAACCCTAAGGAGAAGCTAGGCCTAAATACCCTAAAAGCAACAGATTCTGGCTGATCTTGGAAGCTAAGCAGGGTCAGCCCTGTTAGTTTGGATTGGATTGGAGACCATCAGCAACTGCCAGGTGCTATAGGATATATGTCAGAAGAAGGAACTGGCAAAACCACCTCTGAGTATTCCTTTCCTTTTAAAAAATGCTATGAAAGTCCTGGGGGTCACCATAATTCAGTGGGCAACTTGAAGGCACATACACCACACACAAGGAGAATCTATCCCAGGAATTTCTTGACAAGGTTTGTTCAGAGGGAGTTTGTCATGACCTTTTTGTTTTATTTTTTGTTTTAATTATTTTTATATACCGCTATTCCAAAGATCATAGCGGTGAACAGCAAGTAAGCTAATTAGCAAGTAAGCTAATTTGCCCCCAACCGTCTGGGTACTCATTTTAGCGACCTCGGAAGGATGCAAGCCTGAGTCGAGCTTGGGCCCTTTTGCTGGTCTTGAACTTGCAACCTTGTGGTTTCAAGTGAATGGCTGCAGTACAGGCATTTAACCACTGCGCCACCAGGGCTCATCAGACCTTCATCAGAGGCTGAAAGAGTATGACTTGCCCAAGGTCACTCAGTGGGTTTCCACGGCTGAAATAGAAATTTGCACCTTTGTCTGCCAGAGTCCTAATCTAAACACTCAATCCACTACACCATGCTGGTTCTTTTACACCTTATGCTGGAAGCCTATTCAGCACTGTATGCCACGGGTAAAGAGATGCATTCTGTTCATAGACCTGCTCATCATTAATATCCAACTTACTACCTTTAGTTTTTATGCTCTGTCTTTCTTCATTGATGAAGGCTTTACCCTCTTTTACCAGAGAACATGTCCCCTTTACTTTCTCACAGCCCTGTCTAACTTTACAGACCAAATTCCATTCACCTCCCCCTCATAAAAGAGAATCTTCAGCAGGGAAACCATCTACCCCTCAAAATGCATTTCAGGAAGACATCAGTCCAGTCAAAAAGCAATATTTTAGTGTGCAGTGTTTTTGTTCTTGGGCCCTTTTATATTATTCATCTGCAGCACTATGGTTCAATTTGAAGAGTTATGATTGCATCCTATGGACTCATGGATGTGCAGTTGGGGGTGGGGGCACTTCAGGATTCTTAGTCAGCCAGAGAGATTCTTTAGTACTTTTGACCAAACTACAACCTCCAGAATTCCATGGGGTGAAGACATGGTAGTTCAAGAGGAATCACAGCTCTACACTTGTATAGTGTGAAAAGAGCCCCTTGTTTTGACATGACAGCACTTTCATACAGGCAGTTGCTCACCTGAATCCTGAAATGGAATAGTTCTCAGGAATAAGCTGCACCATAGTTCTCAAGAGGGATGTTGTTGTGTGCTTTCAAGTCATTCCGGATTTATGGCAACCCTAAAGCAACCCTATCATGGGCTTTTCTTGGCAAGATTTCTTTGAACATTTGCCACTGCCTTCCCCTGAGGCTGAGAGCATGTGACTTGCCCAAGGTTATCATACCAAATCAGAAATAGTACATTTGAACTGACTCAAGAGTATTTAGCCATCTCAACAATTATTTTGGTTTGTCTCAGTTTCTAATTTCACTTTCCTCAAATAAAGTTGGCCAAAAAAGGGACACTGCTGTGTTTAAAGAAACATCTGGGGAGAGCAATACTACACTGTCTCTGCTGAACTGACATGCCACCTATTTTTGTAGGTAACAGGGGAAGGGCTGGTTGGGTGGGGAGCTGTTGTGACTAAAGAAAGGAATCTTGATGCTGTAAGTCAGGGATACAGGAGCTCGACAGACGGCCCAACAGGGACGGCTCTGTGCCGCCCCTGGAAGCACGGGGTTGGAGACGCGCCAACCAGACACCACACCTCAACCTGCTCGAAAAAGGAATTGTGAAACATGGCTCCTATTCCCGGTGCTACAAGGGTGCCATAAGGGGTGCGGCCTTATGACACCCCTTGTGCGCAGCACCATGTAAGCGCTGTGCACAAGCAACGTCATCATGGCATGCACTGTCTGTATGGGCATGCACCAAGATAGCACCCAGGGTGCGTGGTAGGGTTGCTGAGCATCTAAATGCTCAGCCCTCGTGCATCCCTAGTCCGCGGTCAGGCCGGCACAAAGTGCTGATCTGTACTGCCCCATAGAAACCTTTCTGCTCCAAGGACAATAGTTAACTGAGTGCCTCAGGTGTACCCACACATATACACAGACACATTCCCATCTTGTGGGGAGGTATGCTTAGAAGGCTACAGTATGTGCACCCCTTCTTTAAACTGACACATTGCTTCACAGTAAACAGAATGCCACAGCAAAAAGCACCAAAACCAGTGGAGATGATTCAGTGATTCAATTATTAACAGAGTTTAGAACTCCTATACTCCCCCAGCCATCACAGCCATATGCCTATCACAGTTGGTCCTCCGTATCCATGAATTCCTTATCCATGGATTCAAGCATCCATGGCTTGAAAGTATTTTTTTTTAAATATAAATTCCAAAAAGCAAAGCTTGATTTTGCCATTTTATATAAATGACACCATTTTACTACACTACGGTATTTAATGGGACTTGAGCATCCATGGATTTTGGTATCCATGGGGGTCCAGGAACAAAATTCCAGCAGATATTAAGGGCCCACTATACACATGATACTACCCTCTGATGGGGTAGGCTCCTGAAACCTCTCATGTAACCAGCAGGAAGAACTCAACTATCACGTTACTGTGGACAACTTCAGAAAGAACAAGATAAGTGTTAAAACTGCAGCAAGCAAACACTATCAAAGAAACAGGAGCTCACCAAATTGCTAGAAGCCTCCTATACTGTGCTGTAGAAAAAATAGTTAAACTACAGAACATCCTGGTTCAATACCAGCACATCTTACAGATCAGTGCTACTCAAAGTGGTGGTTCATGGCACACTTCCAAGAAAGCAAACAACTGTAGCCAATGGGCACAAATATGGTGCTGGTCCCTGCCACATGGAGGGGGGGCTGCCATTCCCCTTCTACATCATATGGCTTAGGAAGCATCGCTCTGATTCTCCCCACCTGCCCTCTCTCACTCACACACACACCAGCTGTTGCTTAGGATGGATTAAGTTCACTTCAACCTGCCTCCCAAGGTCTTGGCTCCAAGCTGTCAATTTATACCAGAGGTAGAATTGCAACTGTTCTTGGAACATACATACATGTTCTCTTCAGGTATTAGATTAGAATAGATTTACAACAAAACTGTCACTTTGTTAACAAATCCAGACTTCACTGCTTAACAAAATTCCTTTGCCAAAACAGAGGAATAATGCACAAAAATGGAATTGAATGGCAAAATACTGGCCAAACTAGTTTTCATAGACCCAGCAAAGCAACAAAATTTGCACAAATGTTTCTTTACCATTCAGCAATCGATTCAATCAGTCTATTTTAGTTGAGTCTAACTGGATTTCAGGCTCTCTCTCAAATAGCAAGTGATCCCAAAACAGTAGCTTTAATTGAGGAATCCAGCTTTGCTTGTCTTCACAAGCAATTCCACTAAAAAGCAGCTATGTTTCACAGACAACTGGCAAAGATCTTCTATCAAAACAGATTTAATGCATATTTGTGCACTGCTGCAGAAATACCTCTTATGGCTATTTGCCTTTCTTCTCAGGCCTGGCTCTCATTATCCAGTGCAATCATTCCTTTTATATCCTCCCTTCTCTACCCATCCCTTTATCCACTGCCAAGCTTGTACTTGGGGTAGAACCTGCAGTAGGTTTACAAAATCCACCTCATTACAACATTAGAGTGAAGGAAATGTCTTGTCTTTGCAGCTTCAAAGACAACGGATATAGCTCCTACAAACATTCAAATCAAGTATGCTTTACTCCCAGAAGCTGAAGCAAAAGACCAGTGTTTGTAGTACAGACTTATCTTTCATGCTTGGCATGCAGAGGATTGAGGCTCCCCTGTTTCTAACAATGTCCCCCACCTCAGTTTCCTGAAAGCAAGCTCTCCTCTCCTCTCTTCTGTACTTAATGCAGCCTCTCCTAATCTGAAATCCCTGACAAACAGCATTACAATCAACTCAGCTTTCTAGGGAAACTCTCTACCCAGTTCTCCACACACATATATACACACAACAGTCACTTCCAGCTTGCTTGTCATCACAGAACACTTGTTCCTCAGTTCCTTTCTTCCTCTAAAATCAGTAAACCCAGTGATACTCAAGAGGTGGTCCCTGGACCAGAGTTAGCCAGCAAGTGTTTGCTGCCTGTCCATGAAGAGTTTCCAAGAAACATACAATTGGACCTAATGAGAACAAACATGGTACAGTTCTCTGGCATATTAAGGGGAGAAAACCTTGTTCATCACCCTCAGAAGCACTGGTCTTAACTGTTCCTTAAAAAGATGGAAGAATCAAAACTGATTTGCAGAATAAATGAAACCTACCTTTTTTGATAGAATCTCTGTCATAAAAATGTTTTAGAGTTTTATTAAGCCCTAGGTAAGGGTTTTTAGTTAATGCATGATAGATTATTCAAGACTATTCAGTTACCGTAGTTTAGGGGGAGGTGCTCATCTCCGTTACTAAGTCGAAGAGCTTATGTTTCCAAGGACTGTTCTGATGCTCATGTGGTTAGCACGACTGCACTGAACGCTGTTACCTTCCCACCAAAACGGTACCTATTTATCTACTTGCATTTGCATGCTTTCAGACTGCTAGATTGGCCCACCCTATCATGCAGCACTCAGGTCTTGAACTGCCAACCTTCTGATCTTCCGATCATCAGAACTGGTGTCTTAACCACTAAGCCACTGCATCTCCCATGATAAATAGCATGATAATTTATTTTCTTGTTTCTTTGCTTGTTTTAAGCAGAGTTGTTGCCTTCTGTCTTTCAAGGAGAGAAACCTCAGATACACCAATGTATGAAACTGTGATGGAATCTGCTGCATCAACAGCAAAACACAAGGGGAAAAGGAAATTATACATGAGAAGAAGCTGAGAACAGTTCAATATCAATATCACAAACTATAGCTCTGGTACCAGTCTCTATGGCCACACACAAATAACTGCTTGCTCCACAACAGGACTGGATACTATGACCAGTAAAAGTGGCATTCAGCCCAATAAATGTTATGAATTTGCTTTCTTGGCAGACATACTGATAAGGCTGAAATTTAACAAGGGAGAAGACAGTAGAGCAAATTATTAGCTCTTTCTAGAGAATGTATTCCTCCAGGCTTTAAGCTTGGTAGGCAAAGGAGCCAATGCAAAAAGCTATTTCCCCCCTCAGAACTCCCTAATGCTATCCCTCCCCAAAATAACACAATAGAAATTGTCATTCCCACAAAAGAGAGAGATGCTGCACTAAAAATAGCCCAATAGCACATCTGTCTGCAACAGCCAAATAACCTCCTTGCTCTAGTACATTAGTCACCATCTGTCAAGAGAAGCCACCAGAAGTAACACCATTTTTACATAGTGCAGTTTATTCCAGCTGAATCCCAAAGGACAACATCATGCAGGTAGTTTGGACTTTCTTCTCTATGTCCAGGTAGCTTACACCAAACAGCTGTGCCAGAAAACAAGACTCAGCTAAAGTAATTGGACACTTGGGAATGTTCTCTCACACACACAATGAAGGGGGTCCATTGTAGATTAGAAAAGGTGACATACTGCTAGTTTCTTTGACACAAGAGAATTTCTAAATAGAGTGCTATTAAGCTGACTGCAGGTGTTGTAAAGCTTCTTTCAAAAACGGAGAGCAAATCAAGAGGAGAGAGGTGTAACCCTCATGCCTGCTCCCCCAGATGTACTGAATCTTCCTAGTTTATGCTTCTCTCCTGTCCAATTCTGAACCCCTTTAAACAAGTCTTTGTCCCTGAAGAACAATTTAAGGAGGAAAACAAAGAGTTTGACGGAGATCAATACATCTCACAAAAGCAATGGCACAATTTCAAAACCATTTAATTATCCAAATACATCAGAAGCAAAGCTTGGTGGATTTTTTTAAAAATTGGAACTATAACTCCCAGAAACTTCAAATTTACATTCTTTAGTCCCCCAGCAATCCTTTTCTCACTCTGTGCCATACATTAGTAAATTTGATTTATATTCTACCTTTCTCCTGAATCTGGGATTTGAGGCAGAAGGTTTATTTTTATTTAGGCTGGTAAAGCTGCAGCCAGAGAATGTCTTGTTTTTATTGATTGTAAGCCATTCTAAAGAAACAAGTAAAAATGATTTAAATAAATATTTCTGAGTTATATTGCAAGCTGTTGTTAACATGCTTGGAATCACTAAATCCTTTGGACTGGTGAGCTATAAATGTAAAGGCCAACACTAAGACATTCCATGGCAAGTTTCTCTATCTCCACCCAATCCATTGCAAAACCAGAAACAGTAACTGTAAGAAAGGAAAAGTGGGATCACACACAAGTTTTCAAGGCTGATCTCAAAAGGCAGAAGAGGAGGAAGGCTGGGACTTGGATTTTAAAGTTGAAGAATCAACTTAATGATTTCTCATGTTTGTTGCCTATTGATGGTAGTCTCTATGTTAGTAACTTCTCCTCAAAGTTCACATTTCTGCTTTGCCTTGTGAATACATCTCTCAGTCATGCTAGTCCTTTTCAGTATTCATGTCCACATCCCATCCACCCTAGCACCCACTGAATCACAAAGGAAGCTTGGCCAAATGATTCCTAGCCAGACAGATTCCTTTTATATCCTGATTATGACTTGCACTGTGTAGTACCACTACAGGTTACAGCATTGGAGGATAGTCCACACAGCATGTTATAAATCTTGACTATGACAGACTACCATAATAGGTGGCCAGAATGCACAACTAGCATTCTGAGAATAAAGAAGACGTCAATACAATAGCCGTGCCTCCACATAAAATAAAAATAGAAAGGCACAATTTTTGTTTTAAAGAATAAAAAGCATGCATGTCTGGAACACTGCTGTTAGAAAGTAATGAGTTATTATAATAGCTCCAAAACTCCCAAAATAACTTGTTAGTATTATAGTTGCATATTTTTTCTGGAAAAAAACTCTTTATTGGATAAAAATAAAACAATGTTTCTATCAGGGAATCCCCACTTGGATTTCTCCCCACAAAGCCTTTTTCTATAGGATAAATCCCCTATTCTTGGCTAAGGTA
The DNA here is from genome assembly GCF_019175285.1 of Sceloporus undulatus. Taxonomy (NCBI): domain Eukaryota; kingdom Metazoa; phylum Chordata; class Lepidosauria; order Squamata; family Phrynosomatidae; genus Sceloporus; species Sceloporus undulatus. Next base: position 91,084,880 of record NC_056523.1, read on the forward strand.
TGAAGACATCTTATAAAAAACTGACCAGAACACATACAAACCTAAGCCAGTAGAAGATCTTGAAGGCCTGGAAATTATCCAATACTGGTTCTTATACAAACAGCTATCTGATAGATTTAAATCAGATATTAGAAATTAGAAGGCATGGAAACAAAAAAAAAAAATGATGAGTTGGATAAGCTGCTACTGAACAGGAACAAAAACTAACTTCTAAATTCTCTAAAATATTATTGGAAAGACAATTCGAACAGGAGATAATCAAAGACTCTATGATGTTATGGACAAGACTTAGGACATGAAATAATGACATACAGACTGCCCCTTTCCCCAACAGATCGGGGCCTCAGATGCCTAAGTGGCAGCCCTGAGGCCCCGATCCGCCGCTTTTCCATGCCGCAGGGAATCAGCAAAAGGCCGCTTCCCCATGGCCTGGAAAGGGGTGTCCTTCGAGTTTCATGCCCCAAGGACACCCCAACAGCGGCGGGGAAAGGGAGGAAGGGGCCACTCGGCCCCCTTCTCCTTTGTGTTGCTGGCACAGCCGTGTAAATGCTGCGCCAGCGACACAAACCAAGGAAGGAGATCCGTTTCGGTGCTTCTTCCGGCGCTGCTGAAAGGGCACCACAGCGCCCTTCAGCAGCGCAAAGACGTCACGTCCGCGCTACCCCATTTGGAGGCGGCGCAGCTGTGATGCTGTAATGGCGCCACCCATGTAGAAAGGGTGCTGCCATTACAACGTACTAGGGTTGCGGGGCGTCTGGAAAGTACGCCCCGAGGCAACCCTAGTATGCGTGCAGGCCGGCACAAAGTTTCTCAAAAATAAACAAAATAGTAATTTTCCAGTTACTTAACCTGTGTTATATCTGTCAGCATGTGGTATAAAACAATGCTTCTTGGGTTATCTGATAAGGGGTGACCAGCAGTTATTTTCTTCCCGTATGCTAAGGACCAGCACCACATTTGTATCCAATGGCTACAACTGCTTCTTTCTTTAATGGAAACTTACCAAGGACTGGCAAGGGCTCAGGGATCAATTCTAGTACAGGGACCACCACTAATTAGCTCTGATATAAAACACACTCTTCTCCCATCCCTTGTCACACCCCCAATACCCACAAAGAGAGCATGAGGTACAGTATTAGTTAGCACCTGAACAACATGATATACTTCCAGCTCTATTAAGTGAGATCACACCCCCATAACTATACAGCTGGTCCTCATTATTCACAGATTTCTTATCCACAATCCCATGGCTTGAAAATGTTTTTAAAATATATACAGTACATTCCAATAAGCAACCCTTGATTTTGCCATTTTATATAAGGGACACCATTTTACTATGTCATTGTATTTAATGGGACTTGAGCATTCACGGATTTTGGTATCCACGGGGGGGGGGGGGTCCTGGAACTCCAGAAGATACCAAGGGCCCACTGTAAAAGTTTAAAGTTACAGTTACACTGAACAAAGAGTCATGTATTTCCTCATTAAGCTACAGTTGTAATGTAATTAATCACAATACCACCTTGACATACCTCCAATCTCATCTGCTAGCCAAGGTAGAGTCTGGTTATGTCCTGTAGGGGAGACCACCAGGGAGTAACAGTAACCTTTCAAGTAAGGCTGGGAAACAATCAGGCCTGAAATCATGAAGAGCCATGGCTGTCAGTCAGTTGACAGGACTGGGCTAGACAGATCAACAGTCAAACTGAGTGTGAGGCAGGCAGCCATTTTCCTATTGTAGTTGCATCACCCTTACAAAACAAAAGAGCAGGTGGGAGAAGAAATGGGTCTGGGGACTACAGAAGAAAAAGCAATCCAATCTCTGGCTTCTCTAATAAGAGTAGAGAAAAAAACAGACAGCTTCCCAGATGTTTCTAAGACAAAAATAAAAATACAGTATCCTGATCAGGTAAAGAAAGGGACAAGATAAATAAACAAAGAGCCTAAGGAGATGCAGCCATGCAGAAAAAGAGACACATGTCCCCCAACATGCTGCAGCATGAAGACAACACAACTGAGAAATGTAACTAGCATCCTTGGGGCTCTAGAGGAAAGTTACTCAACACCATCATGGACCCCCCACCCCAAGAAGGCCTGAACAAAACTTACAGGCAGAGAATGAGAGTATTCAAAATTTCTGTTGGTAAAGAAAAGTTTAAAACGACAGTAAATGATGCACGAATCCAAATAAAAATAAGGAGGAAACAGTTAAAGCCAAATCTAAAACAAGCATTTTAAAAAGGAAACCATTACTAGGTGTAAATGATACACAGATGTGTGGAGGAAGTACATGACCCCACTCCTGGCCCCAGATAATCCTAGAATCTAAGACTCCCTCTGGTCTTCATAAGGGGGAGAGGGGCAAAGTATATCAGGAATTTGTTTAGCATGACATGTGTTTCTTCTACACTTTCTAAATGGCACAGAAATATAAAAAGGTGTTTTGTGTTTGCTTTAAATTAGAGTATTATCTGGGAGCCTGAAGATATCATCTATATTGCTGGTTAAGGATTATACTTGCATACGATGTTGTTTCATCTGCAGAAGGTGTCAAAAGAAAGCAACTAGATCTCCCTGACATCCTGGCTTGATGAATAGCATGAAGGGAGATCGGATAGCACAGTGTTAGGTTCACAAAAAGAGGCAACTGCTGTCAAAATGCACAAGAAGATTCTACCAGAGTCTGAATGCAAACAGTTATTTCTTACTAAACAACAAAGCTGACTGCTAATTATGTGTCCCTGCCTCCTCTGCATGCATATTAAGATTAGTAGGTTATTTCTTTTCCAGTGAACCCCTTTTCTCAACATCTGAAGCAGTGGTTTGTGGGGTTGAATCTGCTGAAGAAAAACATTGTCTGATAAAACCAAGTATAGTTCACATGCTACTCCAGATTCTATTCATGCAAATCACCACACTGTCCATTTACAAACTGAGGCAAATGCTGGTTATGCTGATTCCAGTCATGAGTACCTCTGAGCTGAAAGCAAGCTCCTCTGAAATCAGTATGACATCTGCGTGAAATATATTTTAGGAGGGAGAGGTATGAGCCTTTATACTGGCCTCCGGAAAGAAACTGCCCATTTCCTGAAAATCAATCGCTACTGAGTGCCTAAATATTCCCAATGGCAAAAAAAAAAAGCATTTGTCATTCTGTTGTGAGATGCACTCAGCCTCTAAGGGCCTAATGACATGTTACATTAATAGCATGGCCTGCAGCCTTGACAGATTATTTTTTTAATGTGGTCTTAAGTGCATGGGTGAGGGACCATTTTCTTCAGGACCACAACACATGAGGGTGGTGGTGGTAGTTTGAGTTTCCCCTCCCTAGCCAAGCTCCAAATTAAGGGCTTCTTAACTCACAGAGCATGTTGCCATCTGCCCCCCGTAGCCTCTGTGGGACTCCCAAAATCCTATTTGTGCCTCTTCACCAAACAGAGGATACACTTAGCAACTTCCAGGTCATCCAGCATGACTATATCATTGGCTTTGAGGGTGGGGGCCCTCCACATTTATGGCTTTGACTTTTGTGGATTTGATTATTTGAACTTTTGATTAATATGTTCTCTCTAGGTCCTCCAGCGCAACTCTGCCAGAAGTTGACCATAGAGTTGTGCTGGAGAACCTAGACGTTCCTAGAGAAAACATTTCTCTAGGCATCTGTAGGTCATCCAGCATGATTCTATGATCAACCTCTGGCAGATGCTGACCACAAGTTGCATTGGAGGACCTGGGGATTCTTAGGGAGGTGTCTTCTCAGGTAAAAAGAAGTGGTTTTTTATTTGCGGTTTTTCCACATTCACAGAGGTCCTTCACTCCTAACCCCAGCCAATGTGGAGGAGGGGCCAGTTTACTGCCAGGAACAAGGTCACTGTCGGAGGGGCTCATCCCTTTGAGGATGATGTAAGGGTAGTGATAGGGTTGCCATAATCTGCTGTAGGATAATAAATGTAGGACAGTAAATGGAACGTTAGACTTACCTGAGATAAGTCCCTTTCCATCAGAGAAGGTCTGAGCATCCTAACCATGGGTGGTTCCGCCCACTTCAGTTCCTGATAGGCAGAGAAGAAAAACAAAAGAACAGGGGCCTGGCCCCGCCCCCATGGGCGGAGCCGCCCAAGAACCCTCAGTCGATGACTAGCCAAAACAGCAACAACTGAAAGGGAAAAGACAGCGAGCCCACCCGTGTCAGTAGGCGACAAATATAGGTTGGGGAGGATGCTCGGACCTTTCTCTGATGGAAAGGGACGTATCTCAGGTAAGTCTAACGTTCCATTTCCCATCAGAGAAGGGGGCCGAGCATCCTAACTATGGGATTTATAAAAGCCACCAAATGTCAGGGCAGGCTGGCTGATGCAGAGGGCGAGATAGGGACAATTTTTTGTAACACTCTCCGGCCGAAGGCCGCCTGCGATGACTGGAAAAGATCCAGTTTGTAATGTCTGACAAAAGTGGATGGTGACTTCCAAGTGGCCACTCTGCAAATCTCAGCCAGAGGGGCGTTAGTGGCCAGGGCTGCCGATGTTGCCGCACTCCTAGTTGAGTGGGCGGTGATGCCCTGGGGTGGATTAAGATTGAGAGTTTTGTAACATGTGACAATGCACTGCTTAATTCACCTTGCCAGCGTGAATGAGGACACCTTTTTTCCTTTTGAATTTGGTCAAAAGGATATGAAGAGGGCTTCTGACTTTCTGAAGGCCAACGTCTTCTTGAGGTAAATCTTGATGGCCCTCCAGACATCTAAGGTATGCCAGATCTTTTCTAAGTCCTTGGAGGGACGCGGGCAGAAGGAAGGCAAAATGATGTCTTGGGAAGAACAGAAAACCGAGTTCACCTTGGGAATAAAGGTTGGGTCAGGTCTGAGAAGCACTGAGTCAGGTCTAATAATGCATAATTCTTTTCGAACTGAGAGGACGCCTAGCTCGGAGACGCGGCAAGCCGATGTGAGTGCCGTGAGGATCAGCGTCTCCCAGGTGAGAAATTTGAGGGGAGCCTCCCTCAATGGTTCAAAAGGATGGATGGTTAGCGCCTTGAGGACCTTGTGGAGGTCCCAGGAAGGAAAATGATGTTTAGTCGGTGGTAACCTGTTAGCCACTCCTTTGAGCAGTCTGCGAATGTGGGGATGGTGGGAGATCTTGGCAGCCTCGTCGTGCGAGAGGATAGATGTTATGGCTGCCACTTGTCGCTTGACTGTGTTGGGATGAAGGCCCTGGTCTATACCATCCTGGAGGAACTGGAGTATCGTGGAAACTGACACCTGAATAAAATCTTTTTTTTTCTTTTATACCATCTCTTGAAGGCCTTGAATGTGTATTCGTAGACCTTGGGCGTCGACTGATGGCGGGAAGCCAGGATGGATTCGACCACCTCCGGTGAGTATCCATATCTGCTTAACATGTGACACTCAATTTCCAGGCGTGTAGCTGAAGCCAGGCTGGGTCAGAATGATGGATCTGGCCCTGGGACAGCAGGTCTGGCCGGATGGACAGAGGTAAACTCCGAGTTGAGAGGTTGAGGATCTTGGAGAACCAGGGACATCTGGCCATGCCGGGGCTACCAGAATTACCTCTGATCTGGTTGACCGTACTTTAGACAGGAACTTGGAGGGGGACTGGAGTAAAGGAGTAAAGTAGGCCCTTTGGCCACCGACAATTGAGGTCGTCTGTGTCTTCCACTCCCTCCGTCTGGAACCTGGAGAACAATCTCGGAGTCTTGGCATTGATCGGGGAAGCAAACAGCCCTAGTATCGGGAGTCTCAGTTGTGTCATTATGGTGAGGAACACCTCTGGATGAAGGCTCCACTCCCCTTGGTCTATGTCTGTTCGACTTAGCCAGTCGGCCTTTCAGATTAACTATCCTTGAAGATACAGTGGTACCTCGGGATACGAAATACCCAGGTTACGAAATTTCCGGGATACGAAAAATCCCCATTGGAAATAATTGTTCCGGGTTACGAATGTTTTTCGGGTTACGAAAAAAATTTTTGGTGCTTTTCGGCGCTTTTTCGCACGAAACGCGGCTTTTCCCCATTAGCGCCTATGGCAATTCGGCTTACGAAGGCTTTTCGGGTTACGAAAGCGGCCGCGGAACGAATTAATTTCGTAACCTGAGGGAGCAGTGTATTCGGCGTCCAGAGACATCAGGTTGTTTTCGGCCCATGTCAGGAGCAGTCAAGACTCTTGCATTAGAGACCTGGACCTCCTTATGCCCTGTCGATTGACATGGGCCTTTGTTGTAATGTTGTCTGTTCTTATCAGGACAGCTTTGTGTGAGATCAGATGATGAAAAGCCTGTAGTGTCAGATGGATTGTTCGTAGCTCCAACCAATTGATGCTGTCGGATTGTTCCGGTGAATTCCACCTGGTCTGAACTATGTGAGTCCTGCAGTGAGCCCCCCATCCCCGGAGACTGGCATCTGTAGTGATTTGAATCTTCGGGAGCTTCCGGATGGGCCTCCCCTTCAGGATTGAATCGGAGGTCTACCAGCGGAGTGACTGACGCACTTTACTGTCGAGTGGTATTTTCTTGGGCTTTCTGAGAGCTATGGCTCATTGGTGAGGTAAGAGGAGCTATTGTAGGAATCTGGCATGGAACCTCGCCCAGGGCAGGCACTCGATGGTCGCAATCATGAGGCCCTGCAGGTGAGCCAGGAGCTGAAGGTTGGGACGTGGCGAGGCTAAGACCTTGCAGATGGCCTGTCAAATGAATCTGATCCGGTCCGGTGGGAGGCATACTGTGCCTGCTTGAGTGTTTATCAGGGCTCCCAGATGGTGAATTCTTTGATTC
>NC_056523.1:91094865-91196169 GCF_019175285.1 Sceloporus undulatus
GATTCGGGAGCAGGGTGCTCTTTGTAAGTTGATCAGAAAACCATGGGCCTCTAATGATTTGAGGGTTGTGGGGTGTCCTGAATTGACTGTTGTCTGGAGGGGCCCGGACTGGAGATGTAGTGACCTTAGGTGGGCAATTAGAGCTACCATGATCTTGGTGAAAACCCTGGGGGCCGATGCCAGGCCAAAGGAAGTGACTGTTTGAAAATGAAGCTTGCCATATTTGAATCGGAGAAAACGCCGTGAGGACGGATGGAAAAGAAGGTGAAGATAAGCATTGTGTAGGTCCAGCAACGAGAGAAAGTCTCGGGCTGGAGGCTGTCTAAAATGGACTTGAGGGTCTCCATTCTGAACTTAGTTTTGAGGATAAAACGGTTGACAGCCCTCAGGTTGAGGATGGCTCTCCAAGTTCCATTTCTTGGGCACCAGAAAAAAGGTTGAATAGCTGTTTTTCCTCTCTGATCTGTGGGAACGGGTGTTTGATGGCCCAGAAGTAGCCATAAATGTTTGATGGCTTCCAGCAGGAGGCGGTGGTTTTGTAGGGTTGCTTGACTTGGAGAATGGTATGAACATGTCGTGAGAAGTTGATGCAATCTATTCTGTTTAGCCTCATCGAATGGTCCAGGACCCACCTGTCTGTGGTGGACTTTACCAAGCTTGGCTGAATCCTGAAGCCTGCCTCCTATGGAGGGGCCCCGTCATTGTTGTTGGTTTTTCTGGGCAGATTTGTGTCCTCCACCGTCCTTGACGGAAGGAGGACCGCTTTGTTTGGAGAATTTGGAGTCCCCCAATGAGATTGTTTAGACTGGACTCTCTGGCTTAAAAGGAGTTAGAATTGGAGGAGGGAAAGGTTGGGAGGAGCGAAGGAGGAACAGTTTCTGAACTGCCTCTTAACGTCCCTCTTTTTGCTGAAGGTAAGGTCTTCTTTTTATCTTTGCCTTCACTCAACAACTGGCTCTAGAGACTCACCAAACATTAGTGGCTAGGTAGAGTGTAAAGGCCAAATTTGTTTTGACCTGAAATCTTCATTCCAATTTTTTAGCCATAGTTGGCTGGCCCAGGCTGAGGGAAAGCAGAGCCTCAGGGCACGCAGCGGCAAAGCCAGGGTGGCCCTGGCTGAGGGAAAGCGGAGCCTCAGGGCACGCAGCGGCAAAAGCCGGGGCTGGCCTGGCTGAGGGGAAGCAGAGCCTGAGGGCACACCGCGGCAAAGCAAGGGCTGGCCCTGGCTGAGGGGGAAAGCGGAGCTCAGGGCACGCAGCCGGCAAAGCCGAGGCTGGCCTGGGCTGAGGGAAAGCATGCTCTCTGGAGTCCTGGTCCTCGTCCGAAAGCCATTGCGTTGCAGAACGGAGGGCAGGGGAGCGGAATATAAGGTAAATAGAAGAGCCAGGCAAGTCCCAGGGAGCAACCAAAGGAGAATCTCTGTGAAGAAGAAAGGTATGTCCTAACAGGAACAAGGCAGGAAGATGACTGAGCCCATGGGGGACGGGGCCAGGCCCCTGTTCTTTTGTCTTTCTTCTCTGCCTGTCAGGAACTGAAGTGGGCAGAGCCACCCATAGTTAGGATGCTCGGCCCCCTTCTCTGATGGGAAATGTAGGACAGTCAAGAAAAAATGGGGAGGACACAAACAGATAAAAGCAAAAAACAATTTTAAAAAATTGATATAAATCCTTTAATGTTACTTTAAGTTTATTAACGACTGTGGGACTTCGCATTGGTTAATTTGGGTGTTTAGTAACTATAATTGGTCGAGAGAGAAGGCCGTCCGAGAAGATTTCAGGGAAGGACGAGTCGGGATTGGAACTGATGGGGTTTTAGCTTTGATTTTAATATGGTTGTGTAGTATTTTTTAATATGTATTGTAGTGTATTTGTATTGTTGTTATTGATATGTTGTTCACCGCCCTGATCGTTGGAAGGGCGGTATACAAATAAAAATTTTATTATTTATTTATTATTAGTCTTGCCAGGCCAGGCCTCGTCTCTCCCCCTCAAGATGGTGGTCGGGGGGAGGGCTCTTAGTCTTGCCAGGCCAGGCCTTTTTTAATGGGTGTGCCCATGTGTACACCCCTATTCAAGCCTATGGGACTTGAATATGCGCGAGCCTCCGTTTTCATGGGGGAGGGGGGTTGGAATAGATCCCCGCGAAAACGGAGGGCCAACTGTAGAGTAGATTCTGTCTCTGTAGCTTGAAGCAGTTCTAATGGTATGCCATCTGTTTCTGGTAATTTATTTCTCCCAAGTGCTCTGAGTGCAGCTTCCACTTCGCTTTCTAAAAATTATAGGTTCAAATTATTCTTCCTTGGATGAATCTGTCATCCTGTATATTGTTTTCATCATTTTTTCATTTCTACTTTTAAACTACATTTTTACAGAATTTTTTTTTATATTTATACACTTTTCTATGTATCTGTTGTGATTTTTTTTAACAGCCTTGAATCCCACTTCTGGGAAGGATGGACAGCAGTTTGCAAATGAATACATTAATATAATAATATTCCCACCCACCCTATGTTGCAGTTGGGGGGGGGGATTCACTTGTGCTGCTGGGAACCCTTCTGAAAGCCTAAATTTATGCAGGTAAGGGAGGGAGTTCTCAGTAGATAAAAACTGCTCCCCTTCTCCATGGATAACTTTCTAAAAACTGGTGTGTCTCCAAGCCATGCTGTTAGCATACTGTGCAGTTAGGTCCTAACTGGCCATGCTGATAGACCAGCAAGGCATTTTCCAGACTACTGTTAGCACCTACAGTCTTCCTTCAAATGCGCTCTATACATGGCTTAAATCTCATTTAAAAATGCAGAAGTTGAGCATCATATTCCAGGCCATTAGGAGTGAAAGCAAAGCTGGGACTGGGAGGGGGAGCAGAGAGAGGAGCTGCAATAGTTAGCGTTGTCTCTCTGAACATAAAAGCAGCTTTGGCCCTAGCATGGTACAGTTTGTGCAGATTCTGAATAAGCACTTTACAATGCCCCTACTGACACTGATCCAAGCAAGACAATAACATCCTTTCAGACAGAATAAGAGATAGAGACCCCCGCAACCCACCCGTGTTCGGAGCTCTTTCATTCTTTCTCTCCCTCTTTCCTGATCGTTAACAGCTAGGCCACAAGCCTGTAAGTTGTTCATAATAAATAATTCAGGTCTCCCCACCACCCGCCTTCCTCCCCCAGCTGCTGACTGCATTTCACATCCTGGTTGCAGCTGAAATCCAGCAGCCTACCATCAATAGAAAACCAAATTACACAGCCTCAAGACAACCAGGGAAGCCAAGAAAAAGAAGAAAGCATTCCCCCCCCCCTCCAGATCTAGATAACAAAAACCTAGGGATTTCTTGGCAATGTGAAGATAAAACTCCATGTGAGATTTAAGAACGTATCCTTGCTTCCAGCACAAGACAGATATATCATGTGCCGTCACTGATGTTACATTAAATCAGCATGGATACATCAAAAAGATCAACTTTTAGAATTCATGGGCTATTCCCTTTCTCAGCGACATAAAAAGGGCCAATACTTGAATCAGGGATTCTCTCTGGTACCACAATTTCCTTGTACAAGACATGGCACTCAAGAGTCCTAGAATTAAGTGGTTCAGTTGGCATGACAAAATACAGGAACTCCAAAAGAGTACCTAAAGTTAGGCTGCAGTAAACATTTGTGGAGGAGATGCTCTCTAGAACCCATTCCTTCAGATGGTGTGAAAAACAAGAAAAGGTGGTCTCCATTATTAATAAAATGAATTTACTGTATCTGAGCAAAAGCTCAAAGAGACATATATCTAAGATCAGTCAAGGCAGGAGCAGAAGACACTTTCTTTTCATAGAAGTCACCTCTGTGAATAGTGCACATATAAGCAGTATCATGTTAATCTGTTCCAAGAGTTTCTTTCAGTTGCTCTTTAGAAAGAGAGTGGCTCATGATGAAAAAATAAAGGTTCAAGGGCATACAGCTATTCTAGCCAGCTGCTTGCAGGTAGAAGTTTCATCCCAGAGGGCGGATTTCTATAGGAAGGGAAATATGCTGCTCAATTAAAGCTACGGCTCAGATGCACCAAATCCCATCAGTGTCATGTTTTTGAGTAACAAGTCAAAAACTGGACAAGAGTAGGTAACTCCCAGCTGTACCCATAAAACATTCATTCCACACACTACTTGTAAATGCCATATGAGGTGGCCATTGCCAGTCTTTCCAAACTCTTCCCCTAATTGCATATATACCATTTTCTGCACCATTTTCTAACACCAAGATCGACAGTCCTTTCCATTTCTGAAATACTTGGCGACAACAGCAGCAGCACAGACAAGCAAACAGTGCCATCTTTTCCTGCATCCTCACTCTCCTTCCCACAGCAATAACAAATGCTTCCGGCAGTCTGTCACAGGAGTTTCAAAGGCAGATAAGGAACATCTTAGCAATAGATTATACAGCCGGGTTTAAGTGCTTAGCAAACAGTAGTTACAGGGTTCAGGGGATAAAACAAACAACATCTAGTCAGGAAAAAGGGACAGACTGGAAATGCATGTGTTTTAACAAAGACATCCAAGTGACTTTCTGGCTCCTGGTTTCTCCTCATCCGGGCAATATCCTAATTCAAATAGTATGGGAACAAATACAGACAAGGCAAATAGTAGAGTTAAAAGGAAAGGCCAGTTATGTCCACTGCCCTGGATGAGTTCTTTAAATGCTAGCCACAGCTTTCAAATGCATTAAATGCTTTAAATGCTAGTCACAGCTTTCAAATGCATTATTTAGGAAACACTATATAATCAAACTATCACTCAGAAAGCACTGAAGGAGCTCAAACTTGCTACATGTATATGACCTTCCTCCAAAAGCAAAATATGTGCCATTTCTGAATCTATTATGAAGGGGGGGGGATGTTCTTCCCCGCTCTTTAATGAGAAGCTTACGAATTCTTTACATTAACGTCTATTTGAGGATTAACATTTCCAAAGCACACGTAGACTCCGACTAGACAAACATCCAGACAAGCACAAAGTAAGTGCTTAAATATTAAGGCTAATCTTGCTTTTGGGCTGGCATTATCCTCTCTAACCAACACCCATGCAATTCTCTGCCCAATTGGCTTTAGCTTCTGAATGAATAAGTAAATAAATAAATATTTTCTGGACATACATGGCTGAGGTAGCAAATAAACTTTGGAGTTGTTGACAATGCATCGCTAGCAAAAAAAAGAGAGAGAGAGCAAGAGAAATGAGTTTTCAGGTCTTGTTGGTTTGCCCATTCTTCCTCAAAAAGATTCACAAATTCATTTTCAGACATGCCACACTCTTCAGCCTTTTCCTCCACCGATAACCTTAGAGTAACTCTGTCCTATTTTAAAAGATTTGATGTTGGGATAGTATATATGAATTGCATTAAGTACACACAGTATAACTACTGGCTGTAAGTCAGTTACAATTTAAAACAGCTTGACTACTAAGCCATTTCTGTTCATAACATTTGCAAATTCCAGGCAAAGAAACAGAATGTGAAATTTCCCTTAATCTGCTGAGAGTATTTCTCCAGATCTTGAGTGTCATCCCCCGAGGACTTCTAGCCAGCAATGTCCTGAGAGCTTTAAATCTTCAACTGACCTTTGTCTCCCCATTTTAATGCCCAATCTCATTTGTTTAAAAAAATCACATCCAGGAAGTATTTATTACTAGTTTAATATGATTACTCATGTGACTTGATATTGCTGTTGCATCAAATCTTATCGAAATGCCACAGCCTGCACCATTGTAGAAAAGCATTTTGCAGCAGATGGCTGCCTTGGCTTGCCTTGTATTCTGCATTTTTAGCTTAATTATGTCCATAATAGTTCTAGCTCCAAATCTTACAAACAACTTTTGTTTTTACTGGGGAAGAAAAAAAATGATTGAATTTGCTTATAAAAATATCTGTCACAGCTTCTTTCCTTACAGAAAAATAAAGGAATGAGTTGGTTAATGAATTTATTTCCTCCCTTTCACTTAACAGTATAGGAAATGTAATTTAATGGGGGTGGTAAATGGCAGCCAACATTTTGATAATGTTCTTGAACAAACAGCCAAGGCTTAATTATTTGAGTGATCATCTCTAGATAACTCTCCCAACTCTTTAATCTACATTATAAATCGAACTAAAAATTATAAAATTGCCCAATGATTCCCTTGTTTGCCTGTAACATTCAGATGACTTATCAAAGTCAGTAGGAATTTTCAGATCCAGTTTTGATACCTACACTGCAAAATGTGATTCTACAGACTAACATGGCTATATCTTTGAATTCTACTGCTATGGAAAGCACCAAATTTAGTTGAATGGAGTGGAAATCCATCAACCTCTTCAAGAAACCTGCCCAGGTATAGACAGACATCTTCTTTCTCAGCAAATACAGTACAAGCAACAGGATGTCATTCCTAAAGGCCTGCATTTGAAGAACCCTCTACAGACTACCATTGTTAAAACTGGACTTGCTATTCCGTACACAAAGGATTTTGAATTTAAACTGACATTTTCACATACCTATGGCACATATATGTCTATCCCTGGCTTCCACTCCACCAAAAACATCTCTGAGGAAGTAGACTGAAGTCCATAAAAGCTCATGCTGCTAACTTTTTTTAAAAAAATTACGTAGTCCCAAAGGTGCTACAAGATCTCTCTACATACTGATTTTACAGACTAACACAGCTATACCTTTGAATTCCTTTCTTCCAATGCAACACAACATGTTATGTTCTGCATTTCTTCCCTTTCCATTTTACCCTCACTACAACCCTGTGGGAGCAGGAGCCTGAATTTCTTTGGGCCAAGATACCAATCAGTTTGTGGCTTTATACATTCCCATATTTTTTCCTTCCTCCTTTCTACAAGATATATTTGCTCACTAGTACTAGCATCTTCATCAGTCGTGTACAAAAAAAGGGGGAGGATTAATCTAATAAAATGAACATGCACTGGAGGAAACCTTGTGATGCAAGTCTGACTGTTCCACCACTCAGGATACAGAATCTGTCCTTTGTAAGCCAGAGACTCTCTCCATTTTCCCCAAGCCAACAAAAAAAATGTGCACCCCAAATAGTTGTGGCATGCTATTTATTCTCTGTCTTGATGCTCTTATTGTAATCTTCATTTGGAAATATATCATCCCTTTCTCCCTGACATCTTCTGAGAGCCACATGAAAAAGAGAGAAAGAATGGTGTCAAATAGCAACCCAATCTCCAGTTTTGATTCTCAAAGCTGATCCAATCACATTAGTATAAAACAGCCCAGCATTACTTTAGAATCATTAAACTTCCCATACTCCCACCTCTTCTCTGCTCTTGAATAATCCTTCCTTTCACCTATCTCTGGTCCAGAGAGAAATTCTTTTTGCTCGATGCAGTTACATGTCAAGGCCTTCCCAGTTACCTGCCAAGTGGAGAACTATAACAACAAATCTGGAGAAACCTGTGTAAATAAGACAGGCCTGCACAATTTAAGACCTTCAGGCCTCCCACTGCCTCCTCTGCTTGCAGCCTGTAATGAGAAGGGCAACAATTTAGAACCATGCCCCCAAACACGCATAGTTCAATGCACGAAAAGTGTTCTCACCTCTGTGGGATGTGTCAGCCCACAAGCTGCTGGCCCATAGGGTTTAAAGAGAAAAGGAGGCTCCATAGGTTTTAAAGAGAAAAGGAGGCTAACAGAGAATGGGTTAGAACGAGAATGAACCCACTGAATTCAAAATGTAACACAAGTGCTATTCTGCAATTCTCCCAGTTAGGCAAGGGGCCAGATATGGACAAGAAGAAACCCTCCAATATGATTTGTGTTATACACACTTAGAACAAAGCATCCCAGCAGCCATCTCCCTGCCACATTAACAGCAGACCAGCAGTAGTGCTTAAACAAATAATTCGAGTACAGAGGAGCCAATATTAGCCCATGCAGCCACGTAGAGAAGTGGATACAGAAGGCTACACGCACAGACAAAAATCTCCCTCAAAGAGCATTATGCTCATAAGACCAGCTAAAACTCTCTCATTTACTCACACAAAAACAGAGCGTCACTAAACCCTTCCATTCCAGAGAAAGGTCTCTGCCATATTCTTCTATGAAAAGAAAACAAAAAGAACAAAACCATTTCTGTACCTCATACCAGACACATTTTGAATAGTCCAAGTAACCAGAACTGCAAATCCTTCTCTTCTAAACCACTGCACATTTGAAAAGCATCCTGATTTCTTCTTTGTGTTTAATTTTTTTCCAGATCGACAGTCAAAGATGTTACTACTTTCTTTTCTTCAAATTTATTATTGTTATCATCTTCACCTCCTCCAGCATTTATACAGCATTTTTCATTTTCAAAATACCAATGCAGCTCACAACAAAAGGAAGTACAATCAATCTGTTGCAAAACATAAAACGACAGAGCTGCCACACCAAAAAACCCCAATAATTTTTAAAAAAGGAAAATCCATAAAACCATTCATTAAAAACCAGGAGTAAGTGATAGGGTCCTATGAAGGACCCTACTTGATTCCAGTAAGGAGACTAATCACATGGTGGAGCCAACAGGGAAGGTCACAGCACAGCCAAAACAGTCCCATCAACAGGGTACAATAAACAGAGCCTGTCACTATCACTCAGAATATAAGGATTAGAGCAGTCCATACAGGAAAAGGTAATCACTTGCATAACCTGATCTTAAACTGTACAGGGCAACCTTTCTCAGACAGTCTACTCAGGAGGAAACCCTGCATAAAAATTATTATACTGTACAGTATATATACCTGGGGCGGGGGAGATATTTTTAAATATTCTCATGAAACTCCTAGTGAACTCTCATGGGAACCCAGGTTGGGAACCCTTAATATAGGGCAGAAGTGATTGTTGTATTACTAACTCAAACAGGCATTTTTCAGCTTCTAAATGAAACTGGATTTTAACCAGTGATGATGAGCTATCGGGCAGAAATAATTCCACTTATTTCAGTTTTTTCTTTTCAGTTGAGAGACATGAGTGCACAACACATAGACCATGAGCCATACATATGACCCTGATCCATTTTTTCACGCTGCTGTCGCCTGGTTAATTTGCAGTAGCACTGCTGACAATATAGCACCATTTTACATTTAAAATGGCTTCTACCACCACTCATTTGCAAATGGTCATATGGGGAGAGAACACTCTGTGTCAAAAGAAAAAAGTCACTTTTAAAAGAAATATACTCTTACCATAGCTGCAGCAAGACCAGTACAAGGTGTAGGTTGTCAATATGGCCCCCAATTCCAGAATCTATAATATGGCAAGATTCAGAATCATAGAATCAGAGTTGGAAGAGACCGCAAGGGCCATCCAGTCCAACAACCTGCCATGCAGGAAATCTCAATCAAAGCATCCCCGATAGATGGCCATCCAGCCTCTGCTTAAAAGGAAGGAGACTCCACTACACTCCGAGGGAGTTTGTTCCACTGTCGAACAGCCCTTACTGTCAGGAAGTTCCTCCTACCGTTCAGGTGGAATCTCTTTTCCTGGAGCTTGCATCCATTGCTCCAGGTCCTAGTCTCTGGAGCAGCAGAAAACAAGCTAGCTCCTTCCTCAATATGACACCCCTTCAAGTATTTAAACAGGGCTATCATATCACCTCTTAACCTTCTCTTTTCCAGGCTGAACATTCCCAGCTCCCTTAGTCTTTCCTCATAGGACATGGTTTCCAGACCCTTCACCATTTTAGTCGCCCTCCTTTGGACACGCTCCAGTTTCTCAACATCCTTTTTAAATTATGGTGCCCAGAACTGGACACAATATTCCAGGTGGGGCCTAACCAAAGCAGAATAGAGTGGGACTATTACTTCTCTTGATCTAGACACTATACTTCTATTGATGCAGCCTAAAATTGCATTGGCCTTGTTAGCTGCTGCATCGCACTGTTGACTCATGTTCAATTTGTGGTCTACTTGGACTCCCAGATCACTTTCACATGTAGTTTCATTCAGCCAGGTGTCACCCATCCTATATCTGTTCATTTCATTTTTCCACCCTAAGTGCAGTACCTTACATTTCTCTGTGTTCAAATTCATTTTGTTAGCTTTGGCTCGGCTTTCTAATCTATTAAGGTCATTCTGAAGATTTGAACTACAATGATGACAACGACAACAATACCGTATGAATTAGCAATATCAAAGGACATAATGGCCTGTTACAGACTGCCAAAATAAAGCTGCTTCAGGTCTCTTTGAAGGTATGCTGTTTAAATGATGCATGGGTCCTACGAGTCCGGAGGTTGCGCCAAAGCCACACTCCATTCCTAAGCACTGGAGGGCAGCTTTGGTGCAGCTTCCGGATTCTTAGGATGCATGCATCATTTAAACAGCATACAGTACCTCCAAAGAGACCTGAAGCAGCTTTATTTTGGCAGTCTGTAACAGGCCAATGTCTCTCAACATTTATTGAGTTTTACAATATAACTTGAATTTAAAGCAACCTTAACTCAGTTTAACCACTGAACGGGGGAAGGGAAAGAAATCTCATCTCACAGAGGGAACAACTTATCAATACTGTATGTTACAGATGGATCTGCTCACTATGGAGCTTCATTTATCAAGATTTTGCAAATCACTTCAACATCCTTGAATGGTGGAACATTATCAGCAGTAGAAGCAGCATAAAAGGCTATTAAAATAATGTGGAATTCCATTCATACTGCTTGACTTGCAGATACCATGACAAGAGACTCAGGGCACAAGGGATTCACTAACAGTTTGTCTGTACTTCATTTTCTTTGACAGTTTCTCATTAAAAGGGACTTAAAAAAAGTGTACAAGAGAGCTACATTGAAGCCACAGTTAATTATGCCAAAGAATAACCAAGATATTTCCACCCACCATACAATTTCATGCATTATAATATGAGTTCAACACAAGAGCAGACTTAGCCTGAACAAGAAATTCATTCCATTCAGTAAAAAAATATAATTCAATCCACAGTAAAAAGATACTGGAAAGCTAATTCAGCCCTCAAAACAAATGTTTCCAAAACAAACTTTCAAGAAGGAGGAAGCAAAACAACTCAAATTCTCTAAATCAATTTCAACAGAAGTGTTTGTTTGTTTTTTAAGAAAGAGAAAAAGAATTGCAGCAGTTTTCATTTCCATATCATGTTAGTATTTGAATCCCTGCAAGGGACAAGTGATCAGGAATTCAAGAGAAAAGTTTTTTCCATGCGCCCCCTGACTAGTGTGCCCCATTTGAACTACTACTATTTATAACCTGGGACCACTCATTTTAAGTGGTCCCAGGTCTTGCAACTTTGTAAGAACAGCAGATCCACACGTGGTTCCTGCTAGAAACCCCCATTTTCACCTTCATGGTCCTACATTCAAATACCACAGAAATCATACACTTCACTCACACAAATATATCACGTTGGTTTCCATAGGTAAACTAGTCTAAAAGAGAATGAAACTTTCCTCCTGGTTTTTGCAAATATCCACACTGATATGATAGCAACAGAATGTGCAATATAAAAACTAAGCCTGTATGTTGTTGGTGTTTTGGAGAACTCAGGTTTAAATCCCTACTTAGCCATCAAATACACACTAGATTGGTTTGGGCAAGTCACATTCTCTCATCCTCACCATCTTTTGCAGAAAAATTTGAGGAGGAAGGGAAGGGTTTGAAAACAAAATAGTACCACAAGTTGAGTATCCCTTATCTGAAATGCTTGAGGCCAGAACTGCTCCATATTCTGGATTTTTCCCTCAGATTTTGGAATACCTGTATTTGCATACACATACTAAGGCATAATGAGGCTGCAAATACAGTACAGGTACATAACTCAAAAAAGGTCTGCATTTTTTAAGATTGTGGATTTTGGAACTCCGGATAAGGGATACACATCCTTTTGTATAAAATCCACCTTGTGCTTCTTGGTGGAATAAAAGGATATAAATTGACAAACAGCAACTCACTTTTATAACATAAAAAAACCTAGCTACAAAAGCCTACAAGTATGACCCATGTGATGATACCACAGATCAAAATGCTGGCCCTCATGAAGAAATTTTCAAATAGAAATAGGAAAGAGTGTTAGGAATAGCCAGGGAAACATGCAAAGAGTTCTCTGTATCCTATATACTGATAGTGAGCTCATTGTTAGGACTGGTGGTTTATGCAGCCAAAAATGTATTATCCAAGTACAAGGAAGAAAAGAACAAGAAACCTATAGGAACTCTTTAGCTCTGCTGATGTATTAAAAGAAGGGAACTTCTGGGGCAAGGGAACCCTAAAGGATAAAGCCAAAATCAGCCAAATGAGAACTGAGCCTGCTCAGTGGGCACACTATGATGAGGTGGGGGAGGAAAACAAGGGCAGTAGGGGGGACTGGAGTTTTCTGGAAAAGGTCCCAGCTAGGCAGATTTCTGAACAGGAATACACCATGCTGCAACATTATACAGTGCACCCGCATTATATGTGGGCGCGCTTTACGCGGACTTCAGCGTATCTGCTCAAGCTGTGGGGAGCACGTAGGCTGGCGCACCCCATTCAAATGAATGGGGCATGTGCCCGTGGCACCCCGCATGCTCCCGCGCCGCCGCACATGAGCCCCATTCAAATGAATAGGGCTTGAGCATAGGCGGAATTCACCTTACGCGGGGGGAGGTCCAGAACAGATCCCCCACGTAAGGCAAGGGCCCACTGTATTTCAGTTCTTGCTTAGATATTTAAAGGCTGTAGCCCACTAAGAATCCCAATTAGGGAAAGGGCAGTCAACAAAAGTGAAAAACCTAAAGCAGTGATGGTGAACTTTTTAGAGACCCGAGTGCCCAAACGTAAAGGTTTTCCAGCACCGGGTGTTACCCAGTACTGGGGGTGTGACTTCCGGTCTGTAGAGACTTTTGGGAGTGGGACTTCTGCCTTCTGGGGGCAGGTCTATTGTCTTCTGGGGAGGGACTTTCATCTTTCGGGGGACCTCCTCTCCCCCCCCCCCCCGGCCCTCAGCTGCCTCTCTGGAGACAGCTGAAGGCCTGGGATGGGGAGGCAGCTGAAGGCCCGGAAGAGCGGAGGGGGAAGAGGAGGAACAGGTTTGCCAACACAGAGAGAAGAGCCACTGGACCTGATCCCCTTCCCCACCACTATTCCCTTCTCTTTTTGTGTCATGTCTTTTTAGATTGTAAGCCTGAGGGCAGGGAACCATCTAATTAAAAATAATAATACAGTAATTGTAAACCGCTCTGAGAGCCTTTAGAGCTGAAGAGCAGGATATAAATACCATAAATAAATAAATAAATAAAGGGATGTGTAAAGTGCAAAAATGAAAATAGGACAGTGAGAGAAAAGGTTCCTCTTTTGGGATGTGTAAAGAGCAACCTGCTCCAAAAATAAAATATTTGTTTATGAAGCACCTATTTCCATAAAGGAATAGGTGAACAATAAAGTCTCTTCCATCTTTCCACAGATGGTGAAAATGTATTTAGGGTTATTTTTTATCAGACTGTAAGCTGCTGTTTTATGGTGTTCTGATGAAGTTTTAGTACTGCTGCCTCTTGATCTTTTATCACTGCTGCTTTAACATTTATGCTTTCTTATTATTTTCTTGATGTATTATATACTGTACTGTGGTCCCTCTTTAATGACTGTTTCTCTCTAGTGGATCCTGTTTTCTCCTTTTGGTATTAGGCAGGTGTATTAATATATCCTAACATTTTATCAACTAAACTGCCCTGTAAGAAGAATGTAAATACATTTCTAAAAACAAAAAGGTAAAATTCAAATAAAGGAGAAAATGTAGTTTCCAAGAAAAATTAACTGTAATCCTCATCAGGACAAGCAAAATCTAAAAGTTGTAATAGCCATTTTAATGCACATCCAAAAAATAATTGTTGTTACATTAAGTTAAAATTAAAAGTGGAATCATATTAAGGGGGGAAATTGTGTAGCCACTAATAAATAAAAAGGCTTTATGAAAAAAGATTTTAAAGAAATGAAAGATTTCAAAGAACATGAGGTCACCAACTGACAGAGAATTTTTTATCTTCTAAACATCAAAAAGCTTTCAGGATGTTACAGCTAATAATGGGGGGGGGAGGGGGAACCACAATTTGAAATGGTCTCAACAATAGTGGACTGTCAATACATAAATTGACTGTTAAACATAAATTTTATTGTTTAAAAAAAACATAAATTTTAAACAATTTTTAAAAACCCAATTTCAACAATAATGGAAAAGGGAAAGGAAAGACCAAAGATTAGCTTTATTTTTCCTAACAAAACCAAGAGACACTCCACAACTATTCAGCACATTATTTTTATTAACACTTGAGCATTATACAAATGATCAGTACTTGTTCACAATCTGGTGGGACTGTATATGAGAATGTGTCTTTCTTTGCCCCCTGTTGCTTCTATCTCAAGAGGTGAGCATATTGTGGCCTGGATGCTATTTGCAGCCTCCTGTGGTTGGCTATCTCTGTCTCCCCCATGTCAAGCTCCCCCAATTTACCCACTAAAAATGTTTCTTTCCTGCAATAAAACAGGAATTACTGTTTCTAAAAATCTCTATGAGTTGCAAATCATTTTCAAACAGATTGATCCCCACCCTCACCTCAATATCATATAACAACATTTTTCAAAAATTAGAAGTCAAATCCTGCCACATCTGGTTTATCTAATCCATTTTTTCCTGTCATTTTGGGGCATTTTTGGAAGTCCACCTCCCAAGATGAATATTAGCCCCTGGACCCACTGAAGTTATTCACCCTGCTTCATCCTTTGGCTTCTGCCTACCTCTACTTTCTGCCTACTAATCTCAGAGCCTTCTTTCCTGCCCACTGTTTTAGTGACCTTGTTGGATTCACTTTGCAGTCTGAGGCTGGGAAAAGATATGAAGGCTGAGAATGAATTTTCCTCTCTTACTGACCTTTTTGTACAGTTCTCATAGCTATTAGGTGGGGATGGTTCAAGCTTGCAAACTTTGATTTTCTTTATATCAATAACAAGTACATATCTATACCACTTATCAGTGAACTAGCAGTGTCTAAGTGGTTTACAATGTGTAAGCCAATTGCCCCCAACAAGCTGAGTACTAATTTTACTGACCCACAAAAGGATGGAAGGCTGAGTGGGCCTTAGAGTACTGCCTGGGATCAAACTTACAATGTTGTAGCTGCAGTACTGGCATTTAACCACTGCCACCAGGGCTCCTTTGTTTGCTTCTGCACTATACGTACAACCTTGGAAGTCCATCTTCCACTGGTCTAACCTTGGAGGGCTACACCCCAACCCAAGGGTTCATCATATATCCAGGGATGGAAAATTTGATTGTCAGAGGTCCAGTTCTACAACTAGCTGTGAGGGGTGCTGGATCCTATCAGTGAAAAGGCTGGAAATGCTTCTCTACTGTGTACCATACTGCATCATTTACCATCAGTAAACCTTAAGCTATAGCAGGCAACAAAAGAACCCTTGAATTGGCCTGGAATTACACTCCGTTCTGGATCTAAATCTGGATCTAAATGTATTTTCGCTGGTATCACCTGCAACCCTCTGTCTGCAACCATTGTCTGAATTTTGCTGAGAAGACAGCCAATCCAGAAAGACCAACAAAAGAAAGACAATTTCATCTGGGCACAGAAGATGCTTGATGACTTTAAAATTCTCTGTTTCTCTGGGCTACAAAGGGGAACAAATTTGGAAAGGAATATACGTACATCTTTACACTCCCATCTTATACATGCCTGTTTGAATGAGACAACCACTTTAACACCTTTAAACTTGCTTCCAAGTGAATATTCACAAAATCAGGCCTTCATTCTCTCTTTAAAAGTTCAGAGCAGAGTAAAGCACACACAACGGCTGGCATCCAATAGCCTACACAGAAGACTTTTGCATAGGCAATGAGGCTTCAGGGATTCTTTTCCAATTAAAGGCCCCTCTGCTGCTAGAAAAAAACATACCCAAGACCCAGGGGACTCTCCAGAACAGCTTTTAGACACAACAAGAAGGTGTAAGTGGAAGATAGAAATCAGAGACACCCAACTGCACATACATAAGAGGACTTGTACCCACCCACAACTCTCTCTCTCTCACTCTGGATCTCAGTACAGTGTGATACATTGGGCGGGGGGGGGAGTATCCCCCCTCTGAAATTACAAATGCATGAGAAGAAATTATGCTTAGACCAAGAAGAGTACAGGCAGACAAATTTCGCATAAGAAAGATTTTTTAAAATGATTTCTTCTACCCTCCCCCATCCCGCACCTTTCCCAGTGAGACCATTGGACTATTCTGGAAATTATAGTCTTTACATTGTAAAGCTCCTTCTAGTGACATGAAGAAAATAAATTGCATTAGTTTTGCAACTAGTGTTTTTCTTCACATCAGTTAAGAACTGAAGTAGAAAGAGCAAATCTTGTCCTTCTGGGGAGTGGAGTCTACACCATGGTACCTATTGCTGACTATATCAAAATCTTGGGGTTAAATCTAGTGGTTAATCTCAACTATAGCAGACCCAATGAAATGTTTTCTGAGTGTTGCCTTAGCAATTCCAATTCATTCAGTAAGTCTACTCTGGCAGGGACTAAATCAGATTTAATCTGTTTTTGTCCTCCTTTAATTTATAAGGGCAGCTCTTATTTTCATTAGGGAATGGCTTGTCTGAGCAGTGAAATAGTTCTCTCTGTCCTTTTTTATCACCACGTATTTTTTCTGCTATTCCTTCTATTAGATTCTCTTCTTATTGGAAATGAAGCAATGCAATGTTAAGGAGAAGGCAAACAAAGCCTACCTTTTGTCCTGACTGAGGGACCTTACCTTCTCTCATTTATCAGCTGATCAGTCTCTCTTACGGGCCTTTGGGGGTACCAAGTTGCACCTTCGTTTTCACTGACCAGCGCAACCAGGTCTACTGGACTGTAGCTAATTCTGCTGGAAAGTTCTGAACGGGGTCTGGGGGATTTCTTTGCTCCCTTAGAGGTTCCCTCCCCCTGCTGGTTTATACTTCTGCAATATCGGGAGATCCCTTGGATCTGCTGATACTTTCTTCTCATAGAACAATGATGCTGCTTTGCTGCTTAAAGAGAAGCACTTACTCCGAAATCCATCAACAGAGGAAAGCTGTCTTCCTTTGATGGCCAACAAGAACTTTAAAACGTATTTATTCACATGTTGTAAACTTTTTTCATCACAGCAACTTCCACTTGCTTTGTAAACCCTATTTAACACCTGCTATTTTATACTTGTCCAGTAGTGAACAGTAATCTGTATGTCACAGCAGGTGCCATCTTAGATGTATTATGAATCCTTTTGGGGCAATGCCCTTCTATGTGATTAACACTGTGTAGAGTAGGAGAGTGGTGCTGTGTTGCATCCTCAGCATCAAGTCTCTTGCATCCCATTCTGACAGCTGGGCATTAAGACACATATTTTAGGAAAGAAAACTGGCATAAAAGTATGTCTCCCTGCCATGTGTGCCACCATGCATATTTCAGATTCCCTCCTTTGGACTCCTTAGTCCACACATGGATCACAGGAGGGCAGCTGAAGCAGGAGTTTGTTGGAGAAACTGAAGCCCCAACAGACCTCTAAAACATCCATTTCGCATCACTCCCACAGCACAGCTTTCCCCTTAGAGCAGGGGTAGGCAACCTTTTTGAGCCGGGGGCCGGGTTGCTGTCCCTCAGACCGGTGCGGCTGAAGCCGGGGGTGGCGCCTTTACCCCCCGGGGGGCGGGGCGTGTGCTGGGGGTGGAGCTTCCACCCCAGGGGCCAGGCCACTCCTCTTTGCCGGCCCTGACGGGGCCCCAGGCCTGTCAGAGGCCGGAAAAGAGCGGCGGGGACCGCCAGCGCTGGAGAGCCTCCCCGTCTTTGCTGGCCCTGACACCAGGGCGCTTGCCACTGTCGGAGCCCTCCTGGAGGGCCCTGCAACAGCAACTGGCCTCCCAGGGGCCCGCTGCCGGCCACGGAGCCCTCCTGGAGGGTCCTGCGACGGCAACTGGCTCCCAGGGGCCTGATTGCTGCCGAGAGACTCCTGGAGGGCCCCAGCGAAGGGCAAGGGCCTCCAGAGGCCCGCTGCTGTGCCGGAGCCCTCCTGGAGGACCCAGCGCTAATAGTAAGGGGCTCCCAGTGCCCCGCTGCTGTCACAGGCGCCACCTCCTGGAGGGCCAAGGGACAGAACTTGCCACAGGTGCCGATGCAACCGCGGAGCCCTCCTTGGAGGGCCCCAGGCATGGGCCTCCCGGGGCCCGCTGCCGCCGTTACAGAGCCCTCCTGGAGGACACCGCGAAGGCAACGGGCCTCTGGGAGGCACATGCCATCCGCAGGAGCCCTCTAGAGGGACCAAGGGAACAGCAACCTGGCCTCCATGGCCCGCTTGCCGCCGTCGGAGCCCTCCTGGAGTGCCCCAGTGACGGCAACGGGCCTCCCGCGGCCTGTGCGGCCCTGAATCCCGTTTCAGGGCTCGGAGGCCACAGCGGGCTCTTAAGGGCGCCGCCATTTTGAAGGACACAAATGGCCGGCAAAAGCGGTCCGAATCGGCGGTGATTTCGGCAGCAGGATGGGCCGGGGGGCGGCGGAGGAAGAAAGGCACCCGCGGGCCGGAGGTTGCCGACCCCTACCTTAGAGGATTCCAGCAGTAAATGTCATTCAAAAGGCCCATCCCCAGCATCCAGTGGGCTGTCTTCCCTGAGAGCTTAAGGCTGCTGCTTTTACCACACTTTCATGCTCTTGAAATGCCCTGAAAAACATACTGAAGCTACGTCAGACTTGAATATACTGAAACCAGTATAGCCCTTGGTTCTTTTTGTAACTTGGCTGTGTAACAGTAAGATACTGTTGATATTGCAGGTTAGAAGTGGAGTTGATGCTGATTTTATTCCCAATTTAAACTCTTCCATCTTCCTTACATTCTTATTTATTAGGTTGCAGGAAAGGTCATTCTTCTTAAATTGCCCACTCAGGCTCTATGCCAGGTCAAATTCACAATTCATTTCATAGAGAATCTTCATACACCATTGCATACAGACTCACTGGATATTTAAATGCTGCACATGAAGTAAAACCTAAGTTAGAGCAGTGATCCTGCTTTTTAAAAGTTCCTTAGACATTCCTTCCTCTGAGGCTGAGAGCATGTGACTTGTCCAAGGTCACCCGGTGGGTTTACATGGCGAAGCTGAGAAATGAACCCTGATCTCTAGAGTCATAGTCCAACTTTCAAACCACTATTCCATGTGCTCTCACAATACTCGGATACTAATCTTAAATTTAATTAACTGTGTGCTGTGTTTATTCTGGGCAGAACATAATACTGTAGCACATTTTTCCCATTGTAGTAGTAGTAGTAGTAGTAGCAGTATTTAGAAGGTACATCAATTTATATTCTGTAGTATTTCCTCTTGTGCCTCTGTTACTCCAAATTTTAAATGAAACTGATCAAGAAAAACAGTAAAGGACACTAAAATAGGATGGCAGAACAACTACCACTGCCTTGGAAATCCACTGATCACACAATCATATCAAGATAAAATATATATGTATTGTTTTACAGCAGTAGTTCTTAACCTTCCTATTGCCGCAACCCTTTAATATAGTTCCTCAAGTTGTGGTGACCCCTCTCAACCATAAAATTATTTTTGTTGCTACTTCATAACTGTAATTAAAAATATGTGTTTTCCAATGGTCTTAGGAGACCCCTGTAAAAGGGTTGTTCGGTCCCCAAAGTAGTCACAACCCACAGGTTGTGAACTGCAGTTTTACAGCCTTTTCCATCCTGTACCTCTCCAGAGAGTTAGCCAAGAAATCACATTAGTCCCAGGCAGCATGGCCTACATTCATGTACAATGGGATTTGTAGGACAAAGCATCTAGATGGACTTAGGTGGGGAACAATTGTTTTTAAAGGTATTTAAATGTTCTCTGTGTATGCCACCTGGCTTCTCTATAGAAAACAAAGGCAGTGGAAGCCTCAATATTCCATAATTAGCTTAACCTTGCTCTTTCCCTGTTTGATAGGCTTTATCAGCATAGAGGGAGCTAAGAAAAACGGAGTGCTAAAGATACACCTCTGTATAAGGCAGTGTTAAGGCAGGAGATGCAAGGTGGATTGATTATAAAGGGTCAAAGTTCAGAGCTTTAGTCTCAAAGTCAGACCAAGCAAATTAATAATCTTTCCAACACAGATGAAGCTCACTTATAAAAATAGCCATCACAGAGAGAAATCCCAATACATTATACTTCAAACAGACCTGGTTGTTTCTACTACATATCTACAACCAAGAAATAAAATTTGACCATACAAGAAAATGCCAGTCAAGGTATGGTCTTCTTGCCAACAAGGTAAACAAACGTAGCGGTAATTTAATTTAGATGTTCCTACAAAGAAGCAACTGCTACTAGCAAAAACTATGTCAGCAAAACAAGTGCCAAAATGCCCCATTTCACCATGATAATTTATAATTTTTATAATTTATAACTAACAGCCAAATACATAGGTGCCTCCAATTTCATATTTTCTCTCTTCAGCAAAGAGCACAGAAAAGGAAAGACAAAATATGAGATTCTTGTGCCACTACTGTGCTCAAAGACCAATTGTTGATACTCAAGAATAATGGGGGAAGCCTCTCAGCAGTACATGAAGATTATTTCACCACCTCCTTGTGTTAGATAAGAGAACATCAGCATGAATATTTTTTATCAGGTTATATCCCACTCCTTCCTTGGATGCAGTGCAAAACATTTAAAGCCATTTAATTATAAAGATAAATCAGCTATAAACCCTGGGGAAGTATGGAAGAGAGAGAAGTCAAATAAGGAAAAAAATGGTGAGGCCATTTCAATTACCATACTCATGGTTGGATTTCTTTTGATGTGGATGGGGTATGTGCACACATAAAACAAGAGCCAAAGGCTACAGAATTAAGATATTTGAAAGCAGAACACCTCAAAGCAAAGTGAGCCCATTCCAAGCAACCACAGCAATTTTTCAGCCGCTGAAAAACAAGGTGGTCAGATCACTAGATCCCCACAGAAACTTTGATGCCCTACTTGGTTTTCAAGTGATCACAGTTTCCTCAAACAGGAAGAAAAAAACAGTTTGCATCTGCACTCTGCAATTGACAGCAAGTGACCTCCTATCTCAGACCTAGTCACCCAGCAGTCATGCGCTAGAGGCATCATTGGTATTGATTCATCTCTTGCAAACCTCGTCATGACTGTCTGTGACTTTTGTAGCAGAACAATGCAATACAGTGGAACTGCTGTGCCCTTGCTTCATAAGCACTCCATGCATTTGTGCTGCAGGCAACTTGCAGATGCTTCACAACTGCTCTGAACTTTGGACTAGCTTGATCTCATCCCATTGTTCAGAGAGCAGCAACAGAAGACAGCCAAGAGAGGACCAGAAAGACTTGAGGAGGGGAAGGGAAAGCCATAATTATCTCCACAGCTTTCCAATCCTCTTTCCCCCTCCCTTCTCCTTTCTTCACATGGCTGCCTCTCTTTGGCACCAGCCTCATTACACTCTCAAGAACAGTCTCTTAAGTCCTTTGAGATCAGAGTTCACATAAAAAGAAGTTGACAGCCAAGACACATTTCTCCTATACCCCACCCTTTGTCTTTACTTTGCTGATATGCAAAGATGGCAAAGGCCTTGTATCCTACTGCTCTGTTCACCGTCCACCCCCAGGAAACTGCAATATTTATTCCACAAATTACTTCCCCAATGGGAAATATACCATATGTTTATTCAATGGAACGTGAAAGTAGACCAATAGTGTGGTCACACAAAGATTGGGGGTATTGCAGAGCATAGTGTAAGTATCCATTATGGTAGCAATTCACTGGTATCCATTAAATAACTTTCCTGCTTCCCCATATTTTACTAGTACTGTAGCTCTGTCAGTATTCCTGTTATTAAGCGGCTTATATGTTAATACTGAGAAGCAGCAACAAGTAATGCACCAAATGTTTATCTAGAAATTCTATTTAGCTGATAAATTCTAGATCTGTTTAATTTTAAAAGATAGCACAGAAAACAAGGAAACAAGATTTACATTGGACTTGGACAACATTGCTTGTTACACTGCACTGTCCTTTCAGTAAGACTCCAAGCCAAATGAACAATCACTTGGTAGTACGTCTCACTGAACTGACTAGATTGTTACTTGTAAGGATTGACAAAAGGGATTAGGTTGCACAAAAGGAGAAGGATCTCTGGGAGGAAATCATAACAAGTAGAAATGGAAGCTTTGTAAGCTACATGTTTTGGCATTTTCTATGAAAAACATACTGGTAATACATTACTAGTTATAATTTGAACCAGAAACCAGCAGAGACCTGTCTATTGATAAGAATAATCAAAATTAAGAAAGAACTACACAAAAACAGCATTGTTTGAATAAAAAAACTAAATATCACCATTTTAAAATATATGAGCCTGTACAGACAGGCCAAAATAAAGCTACTTTGGGTCACTTTGGAGGTATGCTGTTTAAATGATGCATGTGTCCTAAGAGGCCAGAAGCCCCGTCAAAGCCACGCTCCAATCCTAAGGACTAGAGCGCAGCTTTGGTGCAGCTCCTGGCCTCTTAAGATGCATGCGTCATTTAAACAGCATACCTCATATGTTTGGCTCATATGTTTCCTGAACACACATGTATTCTAACTAGTGGCAATAACAATTAAAAGCATTTGGGTTTTCAATTAATGCAGTATAGTTTTATACTCTTAGGTTATATAAACTCTGATCCTACTACCTACTTGTCTTTTGTACTCTGACTGTATATCTACTTAGAGACACAAGACAGATTTCTGTTAGATTCTCTTATACAAATGCAAGGATTCTTAGCAATTTCATTCTTGAAAGTTACAGTCCTCTCTACAAGACACAGAAAGGTGTACAAGATCATGTATATGGGCTCCATGGATGATTATGTTGAGATAAAGGATGGTAACTAGTGTGACCAGTATTAAGAAGAGTCTCCGTTCCTAATGGGTTTTTATGCCACTTATCTTGCAAGCACTAAGTACCCACCAAATTCAACAGAACATAGGATGATATGGAAACTCCCTTCCCATTTACAAAGGCAGCCATGTTTGGTTATTGAAGGCAAGTCATACTATAGGTTACCAGGAAAGCATTTAGTCTAGTCCATTCTTCCATTCTATGGAAGAATACATAGAATGTCTATTACAGACACATGAAACCATGCAGAGTTCCAAAGAGGCAGTGGGAGAGAAGAAGTGAACAACAGTAGGTCAGAACAGGAAAGACTGGAACTGTTTCTTCTGGGGAGGCTACAACTCTCAAAATGGAAGCTGGGATTCAGGAAGCTACAGTCCTGAGTACATAACTATTCCAAGCATATAAGCAGCTAGTTATAACACCTGCATAAGGCAAAGAATGGAAGAGGGGCTGGAACAATATCTTGCAAATGGCATAAATGCATTCCGAGGCTCTGGACATACACAGTATGTACCACTAACAACAAAACACCTTCGATCTCTCCCATCGCCTTCTCAAGGAAGACTGGAAAAGAGATCAGTCCTCACTCAGCAGTTGGAAGTAGGTGGCTCCAATGGAGATTCATGCATGCATAGCAACTCACACAATATGCTCTGTCACCTGCAGAGTGGGGTCTTATTCTTTCCCTCTGTCTCTATGTGTTTTTGAAAAGATAGGCTTGTTCTGAACACTTTATTGCTTGAGTGCTCAATCAGACAAGAAAAATTCTAGCTTGCTTTGGAAAACATAGCTCAACTCTTTCTTTAAAAAAATCCATCTAACCTTGCAGAAGTAGAACAAAATGTTTGATCAATCCAAAAGAAACCTTATTAGTAAAAAATATATTTATAGGAATGTGAGTAACATGGCATTCTAATACTCAGATGGAAATGTCTGTAATTCTAAGTGGGCAGGACAAAACAGATTTTATCCATATCAAAGAAACACCAAAATTTAAAGTAACTAAAATTACTGTATTACAATGGTGGGCATACTTCTGTATCTATCCATTACCGTGACTGCTGTCCTACCACAAGGCTCCAGTCAGCATGTCAGAGAGCTACTGCCAGCTGTATGACGCACATTAAACTACTGGACCCCAAAAGCATTGATTGTCTAGTGGGATATTCAATCTCTTTTGACCTAACAAACTACCTCATAGTGTTTCAGTATGCAGAGCGAGTCTGATTCCCAAAATGTTTTTTTCTGCTCAAGTCCTGCCTTAGCTACACATTATCAGAACATTGAATGATAGAATATTAGCTATTTGCAGTGTTATTTAAAAAACAGGTTCCATTCAAAATGGAATAAGAAACAGGCTTTTGGTGAAAGAGAAACAAGCAAATGTTCAATATACTTTAAAATATTCAATGCCAAGTTACACAGCTTCAAAAAGATCCAAGTACTAGTATCCAACAACTGTTAAAATGAGATAATCTCCCTCCCCACCCTTTTACACAATATTTGAGACTATCACAAACCAGATTTTTTTTCCCCTTTCAAACATGATATTTTATTCGTAGGACTGAACCTGATTTCGCTCTTTATATTTTCACTTTACTCCAATTAAAGTACAGATACTGTACACTTGGGTGGGAATAATGAGGACCTCCAGATGTCAATGGACTATGACTCCCAGCATTCCTCACCATTGGCTCTGCTCATTATAACTGAGAAGAGCTGCAGTCCAACAATAACTAGAGAGCAGCAAGTATCTCATCCCTACTCTAGGTAGATTACCTTTAAAAAATGAACCCTTTAAAGCAAAAGATCACATAGTTTTAGTTCTAAGTAGCATCTATGGAGAGATTTATGACCTTTTGCGGTTTTGCTTACATTCAATTCACCCGTATTTGCTTTTTCTGTATAACCACCTGAACCTATTACATTGACTCAGGCAGTACATTAAAGCCTAGAAAGTAGGATAAAACAAATATGATATTAATAAGACAAGGATAATCCCAACTACTAATTTCACTCTATTATTAAATGCTAATTTTATAGGTAAGTCCCTTCCTAGTCTTACATGTTGAAAAAAAGCAAGTGCCAAAGATGAATGTAAATCAGAACAGAGATTGAAAGCCATCATGATTAAATTTGTCTAACATGGACATTTGGGTTATTTTTGTTCCTAAAAACATGATACAGGGAAAACATGGGTTCCTTTACCATAATCTTCATTGCCATGTTTTCATGTAATAATCAACATATACTACTCAATTGATTTCAAGAAGAGTTTCTTCACTGGTACAGTTTCTGAAATTCTGAATTTATAATACATTGCAACCACTAATACTAAGCTGAAAACTGATATGCCAAAGAACTCTTCTCCCTGCATCTGGTTCACAAGTTGTGCTTTGAACTTTAAATAAAGACTACAAGCAACTCATCTCTGTAACTGTGCCCAACTGTTAAGTTTCTAGTCTGAAAAAAAGGTACCTTTTTGATATCTGTCCAAGACAGGTAGCATTTCAGTACCAGTTAAAAACAGAAAAAAAACCACACAACAGGACACCTTGTAAAGTAGGGGGAAAGAAATAAAATTAGCCCCCCCCCCCAAAGCAGCTGAAGCTAAAACTCGTTTTTTATAACTATTCAGCTTCAGCTTTGGTTCCTAAAATGTCACTTGCAATGGCCGCCATTAATATACATCTCTCTATGTATGCACGCATATTCATATCTGTATACAGAGTATCTAAATATGTATACAGTTTCAACAATTGCCAATTCTTGTAATGATTAAAATAAATGCTTCCACGACACATTCTCTTGCTGTCTCTCTTTCTGTCCCTCCCTCACACACATGCAAAAAAAATCTGTTAATAATAATAATAGGATTATATTATGTTATATAGTATTGGCAAGCTGTACATTAATGGTTGACATTCCAAGTTGTGCCTGAGGGAAAAACGTGGCCATAAGACAATGAGCTTCTACAACCTGAGCTAAAGTTTTTGTAGTTGCTGTTTATCCAAATTACAATTGTATCCAATTTGGGGTTGCAGTTTGAGCCAAGAAATCAGTGTGAAAAGCTGGAGGACAAACAAACAAGGTTGAAACCAGGAAACTAGGCTAGGCCAGGGAAGAAAGATCAGATACATTTAAAGGACAGTCTAGCTGGGTTTGGAGCAAGAACAGATGTCAAAAGATATGGAAGGAAGTCCAGCAATTGCTGTAAGGATGTGGAATAAGGCAGCAGGAAACTGATTGGCACCTGACAACATAAAAAAACTAGAACATAAGCAAAGAAGAGCAAGGCACACACTAGAAACCAGTCAACAATTCCTAAGTAACAAGCCAGCCAGATAGGCAATATACTCACTATATCATCCATAATATCAGTTCAGATTGCCTGTGGGAACAGCATGATGAGTCTGTCAATTATGCTAAGGGTAGAGTGGTGTAATGGTTATGAATATCACTCACTTCATAATACCCTTTGGCAGTGCAGTAGGAACAGAAAAAATGGATTAAATGCACCAAACATCTTTATAGCAAAAACCAAATTCAAAGTATTATCTGCACTAGAACAGTGTTGATGAAGACAGACGCTTGGACAATGTCTGGTGATTGCTGAATTCTTAACAAGTAAATTTGTTTGTATTTTATTTCTCACATTTATATCATCCCACCTTGTCTTCAACAAGCTCAATGTGGCACACATTGCTCTCTTTCTCCTATTTTATCTTTGTGAGGTAGGTCAGGCAGAAAAAGTTACTGAAGCAAAGTCACACAGTGAATGTACAGGACTAGTAGGGACTTGAACCAGTCCCCAAGTCCCTGCTCTAAACCACTCTACTGCACCAGCTCTCAAGCACAATTTGCTTCTCTGCTCTAGCAGTGATTACTGCCACTACTATATTACTATATTTTGCTGGAAGGGAAGGTATCTGTCAGGCTGGCTGACAGATGTGAGAGCAGATGGCTCCCTCCCTATTTAAATTTTAGAGGGAAGATGCAAAAGAGACCCATGGCACATGGAATGTCCCCTTTGACCCTATTATGGATACAAAATAAATAAACAAATAAACAAATAGGAGAAGGAAGGGTCTGTCTATGACTTTTAGACAGGAAGCCCAAAATGTAGCCTTCATATTCAGAAGCAATCAAGTTACCACAAAATGGAAACAGCCACCAAAGAGTGACTATCAATCTCCTACCCTGCTTGTAAGCTTCCTACAGCACCTGACTGTGAAAGACAAAATGCCATACTAGACACTCTGGTCTAGCAAGATAAATCTTCGGCCTACAAAAGGACACACTCAGGTTCATTCACTACAGATAACTTATGCCTTACACTTCGAGTGATCCAAAAAAATATAGCATAACGTTTGCTAAACATGTCAGGGGACTACAGGAATGATAATTTTTGAAGAAGTTGTTGGCATGGCACAGAAAACTGGTCAGTTCACTATGACAGTTAAATGAGGATGGGGAATATGTGACCCTCCATTTGTTGTTGAACTGTAACTTCAATGATCCATCACCAGTGGCTATGCTAACTAGGGCTAATAGAAGCTGTGATCCAAAAACATCTGGAAGGCCCCATGTTGATTGCCCTTGATTAAGCTTATGTCTTCAAATAATGAGTACTGACCCCGGATCACATATACACACAATCAAAACTAGTAGGCACACCAACATTGTCTTTGTTCATTCAAGTTTAAGAAAACAGTGGCAAGTGGGGTGGGGGAGAGAAGGATAGACATACATGGTTAAAAGCTAAAAATGGGTCGATGCTGCCAGCTGGCATTAAAGATGGGTCCTGGACTTGAAAAGGTTGCATTAGATAACTGTAACAAACAGAAAAATGTTTTGCCACTCTTGTTCTGACAAGCAAGGGTCCAGACATAGCAAAGAAGAAAGAAGGTAGAATACTACTTCGATATTATTTTAGACAGATTCGATGATTAGTATAATTATGAGCCAGTTTCATCAGGGAATACATCCTTTGTTTCTTTTAAGTTCCAAATGATGAACTGGTTCACACGGATTTAAGCTATCATTACTTCTGAAATCAGCATTGGTAGTTTGGCATAAATCCAAGAACACTAGTTAAACTGGTTTTTAGTCTGCCTGATCTCTCAGTATTCCACCTTTATCTGCTGAGATTCAGAAGAGAATATGTCCTCTTGTTTCTTCTTTCCTCCATTCCTTTAAATGAATTATATAATCCCTTTTTCTATAAATGAAAGAGGGAGAGCTAAACTAACAACTTGTCTAACAAAGTATGATAGTGAAATTCTACCAACACCCTGGATTATAGTAACTTTGGGAGCTTATTTTTATTTAAATGTTGTGAGAAGGTAAAAGCAATACTTAAAATAACCTAAATTCATGGTAAATATCTATGGCAATAACGATGGCTAGGCTTCAAAAACTGCAGTGAAATAGTCCCAGAGAAAATATAGAAAGCAGAATTGTTTTGCAGGGAAATTTTCATTAAAACACTAATTTTAAAAAGTAACAATGCTGCAAACATATTCTAGTCTTCTGGAAAGAATGTAAGGTGGCTACTGAGAAGCCTACACATGCCTGAATACCCATGTATCTAGGGAACTTCTAACAATTGTACTGTTATTTAGTACATTGAATGAGTCTGTTCTGCAGAATAAAAGGACACATACTTCCTTACATTTAATTCCCTGTAGCAGCTTTCCAGTGTTCATTCAAAAACCAGAAGCTTATTGTAACTGGTGAATACTCTCTCCTTCTAAAAGAGAAAGGATCAAATCATCTGGAAAACAATGGTTTGTTTTCCAAGATGTTGAATACACAAATCTGGGATTGTTAATTTTCTTGTTTGAATAGCTCATCAGAAGAAGAAAAACCCAAAATCTATTAGCAGCAACTGGAATGATACTATACTGTGTCACCAGCCTTGTTTTTTGATGTTCTACATTTTTATAGTTCATGAAAATTCACCAGTAATATCTGAATTTTGATGATACATTTTTGAGAGGTATCACATTACTGGCAGATGCCAGCACCATAGTACTTCTAGCCTAAAAAGCATTACACACTCCACTTACTGACTTTAGACAGATATCGTTGCCCCTCCTAACTCACAGATCTGAAATCTGCAACCTTTAATATCCGTGGAGGGGCAACCTATGCTATTTTCAATGGTGTGCATGCCCAGCAGTGTGCCCCATTCAAGCCTATGGGGCTTGAATATGCGCGAGCCTCCATTTTCGTAGGGCCCCCGGAATGGATCCCCCACAAAAACGGACGACCAACTGTATATCCAGTTCAGATGCAAAGTGAAAACATGGCTTGTTGTTATGGAAACACATATACACAAGCCCTAGGTTTGCATATTTCCTCTCCTTCTCCCTATCCTTTAGCCAAAAGGGGAAACAGATTAAAACATCTAAAACAAAGCAGAGTCTTCCATTTTTAAAATTAGAAAAGCATGTTTTATATCCTGATTTCTTAAATTAGCTATGGTTTGTGTTAACAGGAAATTGCACTTTGTTTCAAACACAAATGGAAGCTTTAAAAAATGCTCCCTTGTATATAAAATGAGAGGCCTATAAGCTAAAGGATCACCTTGGCATATTCTCATCTCAACATATTGTGGCTGATTGTGACACCTGAATATGAACCAGGAGCAAATATTATATTCAATGGGCTTTCAATGCACTTCTAAAATTCACATTTCCTATTTTCTATGTTTATCATTTATGATAACACACACACACACACACATTGACAACAGGGTTCAGTTCAGATGTCATAGTACTGGTCTACAAACAATGGTTTAATGATTATTAATATTGCACATATATGCATTTCCCTCTCACACCACCACCACCGCTAATCCAACCAAAGGAATCCATAACCACAACAATCTAAGGCAGTGCTACTTAAACTTTTTACCCTTGGGACTCCCCTTTACATCTGCATGCGGACATTGCTTTCCACACTTAATGTATATGAATAAAATTTTTATTTATTTAGTGTGCATATTTTCATTCGTACATTCATGTATATTCATATTTTAAAATTTAATGAGGAAATAATATCATTCTAATTGGAACAATTTTATTTAAGTATGGTAAATTCAATATTTAACTCAACACATGTGTAAATTTTACACATAAAAAAGTTTGGGAGGAGAAGGAGGAAAAGATCAGGGCCTAGAAATCTTCTAATGCCCCCTTGAGGAACTATCATGCCCCCCAGGGGTTTTGCTCCACAGTCTGAGAACCACTAGTCTAAGGCAACTTCACCACATAATTTACATCACTACAACATCCATGAAGTATTTGACTCTGCTTATTTATCAGGATATGTCAGTGGTGAGAAGGCTTACCCTGGCAACATTATTTTTCAATATTTCTGCATTCAAACTATTAGAGGTCAGACAGTCTACCTTGAATACCAACTGTTTATCCACCGGACCACATTACAATTCTATACATTGTTGGAGAAAACAGAAGGGTAACAGGCTTCAAGGAGAGCACATAAGCATTGCCAAGTAGTATCAGTTGATTTTCTAAATAATAATCCAATGGAATTAGCAGGATCCCAATCTTTCATTCTAAAGAAATAATAATACTGTAATTAATAAAATTTATTTATATTTCCCGCCCCTCCCTGTGGATCGAGATAAAACTGAACAATACAATTACAAAATATCATACTACATAAGGTGATCAATAAAAGCACACTAAGATACAGGTACAATAATTAAAATAGCTGACATTTCTACCCTTTGACAAGCAAAGCTTGAAAATGTGCATGTAGTGACAGTAAACACAGGAAACCTCTCCTCCCCCCCCCCCCCCAACTAAATCTCCGTAGGACATGCAGTGCTCTAATACTCATGCCTTTGGTACACTTACACCTTCTCATTCCTATCAAGTCTATATGCCAATTGCTTTCTCTTCTTCTAAGACTGATATTAGATCTCATAAGTATATAGAAATATTACATCCTTTTTCATTTTGATGAACTATGATATGAATTAGAGAGCCACCACTGTGTAGCAGTTTATACATTGCACTACAACTCTAGAAACCAGGGTTCGAATCCTTGCTCATGGAAACACACTGGGTGACCTTGGGCAAATCATACTCTTCTCAGCCTCAGAAGAAGGCAAAGGCAAGCCCCCTTTGAACAAATCTTTCCAAGAAAACCCTGTGATAGGTTCACCTTAGGGCCTCCATAAATCAGAAATAACTAGAAGGCGCACAACAGTAACATCAACAATGATATGAATTTACAAATTTAGCTTTATCACTACACACACTTTTGATAACGCAGTAGGAAATTGCTTTTGTGGAATCAGATGAGGATGGCTTTTTCCTTCCTCAGCGTTCACCCAATGAAATGAACTCATTCTTATACTGTATATAGTTAACAAAATAGAAAATGCGTGTTTCTTTTTTTAAAAAATGACAAACCCATTAAAAAGAAAGAGAAACAAACACACCCAACATCGCTTAGCCCTGCTGTAATTCAGAAGCTAGGACAGGCCTTCCAGTTGGGATTATAAAGTGCTTTGTTTAAGGCTCAAGCAAAAGCAACACAAAGACTTGCAGTTACAGAAAGCTTGGAATGTTAAGCCAATTCACTCCTGCAATTTGCTGCTTTTCTTTAATCTTGCAAGTTTAATTAATGCAATTTCTTTCCCTGTATCTTCTTCCCCCGCCCCTGCAGGGATGTTTTAAGAGGATCTTATCCACTGCTCTTTTCATCAAGGTGCTGCTGGAAGGGCTTACCGTGGCTTCCAGAAAGATAGCCTATTTGTTTGTGGCAGCTCCCTGTAAGCCCAGATCAATGCTGGGCGGAAGGCACCTGGCTCCACTGATGCAGCAATCGCCAGTGTTAAAAGACATTTCTTATTTATGCCCACATATATTATATTAATGCTAGCTTTTTCCTTCCCATAAATCCTAAGAGAACACCTTTTGAAGGAGGAAGAGTTGAAAGGCACTATGGGATTAAGGCTTTATGAAGCCAACAGTTATCTCTGAGGAAAGAGAGTGCTTTTCATCCTACTAAACTGTGCAGGCA
This sequence comes from Sceloporus undulatus, assembly GCF_019175285.1. Lineage (NCBI taxonomy): Eukaryota > Metazoa > Chordata > Lepidosauria > Squamata > Phrynosomatidae > Sceloporus > Sceloporus undulatus. The sequence goes on from NC_056523.1 coordinate 91,126,852, forward strand.
GGCAGAGAGGGGAGAGCGAGCCTCCCAGTTTTCTGTCAATCTGAGGTGCTATATGGATCCTGGTGTGAGCCAGACTACCACCAAGAGAACAGGTCACCACACAATACAGCCTCTTTCTAGCCACGATGCCGTCATTCTCACTACAAGCAACACAGCTCTTTCTAGGAGAAACAAACCAAGAGTTGCCACCGAGCCCCTTCTCCAGCCAAGAATCTCTGGGATACCCAGAGTAATTCAAGAGCAGCAGCAGGAGGACAGCTCTTGGCACAGCTTGTGCTCCCAGGCTCAAATGCCAGCACAGAGAGAAGGCAACAGATGCCATCTTTTGAAGAAAGTCTTAGTTGTGCTTATGTTGTTTGAAAAGGGGATGAAATGCACAACAGCTGTTGCTAATTTCTGATCACCACTTCTCCCCAAACCAACCAAGTCACACTGCTTTAAAACAATCAAAAATGCTTATGATAATCCAATAGGAACGGACACTCAAACTGCTACCCAAACATAATGTGTCTGTGGCCATTCTTTATTATTGTTGATATTGATAGTAATAATAAGAAGACCCTATGATTTTTTTTTTATATTTACGCCTTTGTTAAAGACTGGCATAACCACTGAAACCTCAGATTTAATATTCTTCCCCATTAATCAGTGGCAGGACTAGATATTTTCATTCTGGCTATTAGCACATTTACTCAGTATTTTAAGGCTTGAAAAATCCAAATTCTCCAAAGCCTGTAACAGGACTTGTGACCTGAAAGTGTCATTGCCCTGTACATACATCTTCATATATTTCTTCATTATATTCTGCTTGCAACTGTTTTTACAATATTCTTTTTATTTGTTATTTCAATATATAAAATTATCTATAATATCCAATTCTGCTTGCAACTGTTGCCAATGCTCCTGTCCCATGCAATCAATTCCATTTTCAATTAAGGAGCTTTTACAATGATGGCCTCACCAGGGTGAGCACCCCAATTACCTTTAATACTCATTTGGATATACAGTTTGCATTTCACTGATGAAAATGCCCAATGCTGCTCTTTAATACGAGTAGATCAGGATTTTTGCATCCAAGAAGCATTATAAAAACTTAGTAAGAAGTGCTGTAAGATCTATCTTTTGCCATTGCCTGCCATTGGTTTTACATGCCACAGTGAAAGATAACCAGCATTCAGTACAAAACTGATCAAATTAATGCAATATGGTATTGAATATCATTGACAACAAGACAACACTTAAACAAATGACTCCACTTTGTTGGTTTGTCAGAAGGAGAAATGGAATTTCATAATCAATCGTTTTGCGTTAAAGTGGAAGGAAATTAGTTTAACCTTCCTGCCCTCTCATGATAAGTCTTTTTTTCTTTTGACGTGCCATATAACACCACCCTTCCTCATCCAGAGGAGGAATTTCTGGATTTGTCAACAATTTCTTGGCTAACTTCATCCCTTGCATGGACAGGTACTTCGGCAACTCTTTCCTAATCTTCAGTATTGGGGTGTAGCCTTTCTTGACAGAAAGAAATTGCAGCTTCAGGCATGAGTTTACCACCGAAGAACAAAGCAACACTCATGAACACCAAGACAGCATTAGGAAGAGTCCCCCTTTGATATTCAGTATAAATCATTCCAGGTTAAGCTGCCATCCAAGGGATGCTGAGAGGATCAGTTAATGAGTGTGAAAGCACTTTGAAGATGAAAAGCAATCTAAGCGCCAAGTATTATTTCAAATTGATATTTATGTATGCTGCGTTTTCATATTTTTAAGATGTGCCTTGGCAAGCTTGGTAAGGGCTCTCTTATCAGAAATGTCTCCAGAGCAATTGATGGAAAGAGAATTGGTTGAGATTTTGAAGGCACAAACAAAATTTATATTTGAACTGGTGGCGAATGCAGGTCAGAGAGTCTTGGTACTAAGGAAACCAGCAGCACAAGGGGGCCTTTGGGGACAGCTGAGGAGGAAAAAGCCAGGGCCCTGAACACCACGGATATGTGTGTTCTTTAACAGATAAAAATACGAAAGCCCCCGCTTTCGCATTTTTAATCTTTTAAAGAAATAAATGCATAACTGTGGTGTTTTGGGGCATGCAAAAAAGGCTGACCCAGTTCTCCATCCATTGGGTGACCAGATGATCTCACCACAAAGGAGGACAAGGCACCACAAAATGTAGGGCATTCAAGAAAATGGAGGGCATGACCAAACAAAAGCTCAAAACACTCACAAAAATATCCATTCATGCTTCTTAGTCATGCTCAAAATGGGAGGGCATTTTGGAATCCCTCCTGGACACAGGGCTGAAATGGAGGACATGTCCCGGAAAAGTAGGACACCTGGCCACCCTGTCCTACCATCCACGGCCAGCACAGCCTGCCCAGTCCCCTCACCAGTTCCCCACCATCATCTCCCAACAAGACCCTGTGGCAGACAAAAGTTTTACCAGTGCTAAGGAATTTCAAAAAGGGAGAGAAAAGGGAGGGGGGAGGAAGCCTTCCCCAGCAGCAACAACAACAACAATAATAGTAATTCAAAATACCAAATGTGACTTGAGGGTGCCCCTCCCATTCCTTTCCCACATTTGGGGACACCCCAACAGTCACATATACACACAGTCTTAGAATCAGGATGACCAGATGTCCTCACTGCAAAGGAGGACAAGGCACCTCCAAAGCAGAGGAGCTTCAAGACAAAATGTAGCCCAAGACCAAAGAAAAGATAAAACCACTCTTAATATAAATATAAACCCAAGTTTCTTAGTCCTGCTCAAAACGGAAGTCATTTTGGAATCCCTCCTGGAGAGAGGACTGGAATGGAGGACCTGTCCTAGAAAAGGAGGGCCAAGTCTGGTCACCCTGAGGATGGGGCACCGCAAAATGTAGGACCTTCAAGTCAAATGTAGTATATTACCAAACAAAAGCTAAAAACACTTAATATATTTATATTTATAAATATATTCATGAGTCTTAGTAATGATGAAAATGGAGGACATTTTGCAATCCCTCCTGGAATGGAGGGGAGGCCCTGAAAAAGGAGGACCAAGTCTGATCACCCTGAGGGCAAGGCACTGCAAAATGTAGGGCTTTCAAGGAAAAAATGTAGGGCACAACCAAACAAAGGCTAAGAACACTTTTCATATATCTGTCTATCTATCTATACCCATGCTTCTTAGCCCTGCTCAAAATGGAGGACCTTTTGGAATACCTCCTGGACAGAAGGATTGAATGTAGTATGTGTCCTGGAAAAGTAGGACCAAGTCTGGTCACAATGAGGACAAGGCACTGCAAAATGTAAGCGTTTCAAGGGGAAAAATTAGGAGATGACCAAACAAAAGCTACAAACACTTCATCTATATAAATCCATGCTTCTTCCTATCCCTGCTCAAGATGGAGGACCTTTTGGAATTCCCTCCTGGACAGAAGGCTGGAATGGAGGACAGGTCCTGGGGGGGGAGTAGGTCCTTCAAGGAGGAAAAATGTAGGACCTTCAAGGAGGAAAACAGACGCTAAAAACACTTCTCATACACATGTGTGTGTGTGAAAGAGAGAGAAATGTTTTTAGTGTTTGTTTGGTCATATCCTACAATTCTCCCCCCCTACATTTTGTGGTGCCTTGCCCTCAGGGTGACCAGATGTGTGTGTGTGTGTGTGTGTGTATATATATATATCTCCATGCTTCTTCTTAGCCCTGCTCAAAATGGAGGACCTTTTAGGACTCCCCTCCTGGGACAGAAGACTGGAGGACAGGCCCTGGGGAAAAGGAGGACGCGTCTATCCAAAAGAAGACAACAAACCTCCCGACCTCTGCTTGGCGACCCCCCAGCCCCCCTCCCTCTGGGCCAGGGCTGAAGCGTCGCCCGGGAAACGCCCCCCGCCCCCTCCCCCGCTGGGGGTGCTGCTTTGTCCTCCCCTCTTGCTCCTCCTGGGCCCTGGGCCTCTCCTTCCCCAGAGCGAGGCCTGCCAGGAGGAGGAGGAGGAGGAGGAGGCGCCCCGCTCGGAGACCCCCTCCTCCAGCCCCATGCAGCTGGGCCTGCCCCAGCCATCCTCCCCACTCTCCGCCGGCCGTACCTGTTGGCTCCCTCCCGGGAGAAGCAGCAGCCCCAGCAGCACCTGAGCAGGAGGAAGAGCCTGGGAGGCTCTGCTCAGCACAGGGCGCTGGGTGGCTCCCTTGGCGGCGGCGGCGGCGGCGCCTCTCTCCTCCAAGGCCACAACAGGCGCTGCTGCTGCTGCAGGGAACCAGGAGGAGGAGGCGAGGCTGCTTCTGTGGCTCCTGCCTCTGCTCCGTTCAGCCCCTGCCAGAGGCACCGACCCCAGACTAGCCCCCTTCCTCCCTCCCTCCTCCTCCTCCATCCCGCCCCCTTCCTCCCGGCCCCAGTCTCCGCCCCCTTCGACGGCAGGGACTGCTGCTGGGCTGCCTGGCCCCACATCACCATCATCCCAGGCTCTTCTGCCCTTTGGAGCACCACTGCCAAGCAGGGGGTTACGGGTCTCAGTCATATGCATACATATATATATATATATATGTATGTATGTATGTATGTATGTATATATATATATATACACACACACACACACACACACACACATATACATATATATATATATATCTGTGTGTGTGTCTCATATCTATCCATCTATCTAAATGTAGGACACAACCAAACAAAAGCTACATTTGCTTATATATTCACATATGTATGAAGTGTATTTAAAAACACCATATACATAAATATATACACCATATATATATATATATACACACACACAAATATATATATATATATATGAAGTATTTTTAAAAACACTTCACATAGAATCATAGAGTTGGAAGATATCTCAAGGGCCATCCAGTCCAACCCCATTCTGCCATGCAGGAAATCACAATCAAAGCATCCTCCACAGATGGCTATCCAGCCTCTGTTTGAAGACCTCCAAGGAAGGAGACTCCACTACACTCCGAGGGAGTGTGTTCCACTGTCGAACAGCCCTTACTGTCAGGAGGTTCCTCCTGATGTTGAGGTGGAATCTTTTCCTCTAGCTTGCATCCATTGCTCTGGGTCCTGTTCTCTGGAGCAGCAGAAAACAAGCTTGCTCCCTCCTCAATATGAATCCTTTCAAATATTTAAACAGGGCTATCATATCACCTCTTAACCTTCTTTTCTCCAGGCTAAACATCCCCAGCAGCAGACAGAATAGGAGAATTTCAGCACAGAATAAGTAAAGAGATAGTACAAGAATACCTTGTTGATCTAAATGAATTTAAGTCACCAGGACCAGATGAACTACATCAAAGGGTACTAAAAGAACTGGCAAATGTAATATCAGAACCATTGGCAATAATCTTTGAAAACTGGAGAATAGAAGTCCCAGAAGACTGGAGGTGGGCAAACGTTGTCCCCATCTTCAAAAAGGGGAAAAAAGAGGATCCCAACAATTATCGTCCAGTTAGTCTGACATCAGTACTAGGAAAGATTCTGGAGCAGATCATTAAACAGAGAGTCTGTGAACATCTAGAAGGCAATGCCATAATCACAGAAAGTCAACACGGGTTTCAGAGAAACAAGTCATGCCAGACAAATCTGATCTCTTTCTTTGATAAAAGTACCAGCTTGGTACATGAAGGGAATGCTGTGGATATAGTATATCTTGATTTCACTAAGGCCTTTGACAAGATTTCCCATGATATTCTTGCAAACAAGCTTGTAAAATGTGGGCTAGACAAAGGAACTGTTACATGGATCTGTAATTGGTTGACCGGCTGAACCCAAAGGGTGCTCAACAATGGCTCTTTTTCCTCTTGGAGGGAAGTGACCAGTGGGGTCCCACAGGGCTCTGTCCTGGGCCCAGTGTTATTCAACATCTTTATCAATGACCTGGATGACAGAATTGGGGGCATACTCATCAGATTTGCAGATGATACCAAATTAGGAGGAACAGCTAATACTCCAGAGGACAGGATCAACATTGAAAATGACCCAAATAGACTAGAAAGCTGGGCCACAGCTAACAAAATGAATTTCCACATGGAGAAATGTAAGGTACTGCACTTAGGGCAGAAAAATGAAATGCACAGATATAGGATGGGGGACACCTGGCTTAATGAAACTAAGTATGAAAGGGATCTAGGACTCCAAGTATACCCCAAGTTGAACACGAATCAACACTGTGATGTGGTAGCTAAAAAGGCCAGTGCGATTACATAATACATAACAAAACAAAAACCTAATCTAACTAAAAATAGTATATATATATATATATATATATATATATCAGGAAGATTGGGAGATATGTAAGACAAGTTAGACTAACAGACATCTCTACAGGGAGAAATTATTCCAAGACACCCGGAGACTGGAAAAACTCCGCACCAGTAGAGCACATCTACTTTGCTCATTAACCTTTCTCCTACACTGCAGGGACACAGATACCATACCACACTTTCTCAAAGCAAAAAGGACCTTAAAATCCCCACAGGCCAACTGTATCTACAACAGTAGAGAATACACACCACCTGCGAAAAAATGGCTAAAACAGACAAAGTGCTGCTATCACTCTTCCTCAGCATCAGTCAAAAGATGAATACCCAAGACTGGGACAAAATTGACAGCCTTACCTACAGAAAAATGAAAAAAGATATGGTGAACCACACCAAAAGAAAAATTCAAATGCCAGAAGCACCTGCTGAAACCCTTGCTGGACACATCACAAACCATTATCAATCCTACACAACAGCAATTCACAAAAGAGGAAACATCCATCCTGGCCAAAGGAGATAACTTTGCAGTAACCACCACCAGAATCCCAGTTGAAGAGATCATTGCCCAGGTTGAATCCACCCTCCATCATCTCCCAGAGGAGGAAGCAGAAGAGATATGAGGAAAAACAGCAAGGATTCTGAGTAAGGAAAAACCACCTACCAGCAACATAACCAAAAAAGAAAGAAAAGCCATCACGGACCTCAATTCAGACCCAGAAATCATCATTCTCCCAGCAGACAAAGGCAATGCCACAGTAAGCATGGAAACAGAACAATACATACAAAAAATCAAGCAACTCCTGAATCCTGCAATATACAAAAAATGGAAACAAGACCCAACCAACAAAATCACCAGGAAAACAAACACCCTGATCAAAAACACCTCAATTCAGCCAACCACAAGACAAAGTTTGTGCAAATCTGAAGCTCTCCCACCAAGACTTTATGGACTTCCCAAGATCCACAAGAACTCCATTCCACTCCGACCCACAGTGAGTGCTATTGGATCCCTCACATATGACTTGGCCAAGTTTCTGGCCACACGGTTACAAACCCATATAGGGCAGAACCCCCACTACATCAAAGACTCAGCTCACTTCATAGGAAAAATCAAGAACCTTGAACTAAAACCTGTAGACATTTTAATCAGCTTTGATGTGGTCTCCCTGTTCACCAAAGTCCCCATAATGGACACCATGACACTCATCCAACAGATTTTTCCAGAAGACATCACAGCCCTGTTCGAACATTGCATCACCACAAGCTACATCCAATGGGACAACTGATTCTATGAGCAGAGAGATCAGGCAACCATGGGAAGCCCTCTGAGCCCTGTGATAGCAAAATTTTACATGGAACACTTTGAAAAGCAAGCCTTGGAAACAGCACCAAAAAAGCCACAACATGATTCCAATATGTGGATGACACTTTCACCATCTGGAGCCATTGGAAAGACGATCTAACTGTGTTTCTGAACCATCTGAACAACATCCATTTGGACATCCAATTCACACTGAAAAAAGAAAAGGAAGGAACATTGCCATTCTTGGATGTCCTGGTCATCTGCAAACCGAACCAAGAGTTGGGCTGCACAGTATACAGAAAACCTTTACATATGGCCAGATACCTACACAAGAACTCCAACCATCACCCAGGACAAAACAAAGACAATAAAATTTGGTAGACCGGGCAAAAAGGAGCTATGAACCCCACTTCCTGGAAGATGAATTGAAGCACCTGGACTGGGCTCTACAGGCTAATGGTTATTCCAGCTCAGACATCGGAAGGGCTACTAGACCCAGAAAAACTCAGAGGAGGAAAGCAAACAACACCCAAAGGGAAGGTATTTTACCATACATCAAAAGAGTCAAAGACAGGATAGGGAAACTGGTGAGGAAGCACAACCTCCAAATGGTTTACGAACTGACCAAGAAAATCCAGCAAATGCTTCTCTCAGAGAAGGACAAGAGAGACTCTCTTGCAGCCTCAGGTGTTTACCGCACACCATGCAACTGTGGACAAGTCTACATACATAGGGACCACCAAATACAGTGTTCAAACACGCATAAAGGAACATGAGAGACACTGCAGGCTGAAGTCTAAGGCTTTCATGGCCGGCATCCATAGTTGTTTGTGGGTTTTTCAGGCTATGTGGCCATGTTCTAGAAGAGTTTCTTCCTGACGTTTCTCCAGCATCTGTGGCTGGCATCTTCAGAGAATGCTTGCCTGGAAAGGAGTTGGGTATATATATTGTGTGACCTGGGAATGCAGGAGTGATTTGCATGTGTATTGTTCTGTGTTGATGGCAGGCCTCAGGCTGGGAGGCTAATGCAAAAGAGGATTAGTGTCTGCTAATTGGTGATCATTATCTGCTGGGAAAGCCCCTGACTCTGAATGGTTTGGCTGCCAGTCCTGAGGAATAGCAAAATAAGGACTCAGCAAATGCAAATGGGAAACCATTCAGAGTCAGGGGCTTTCCCAGCAGATAATGATCACCAATTAGCAAACACTAATCCTCTTTAGCATTTAACAAGATATGGATTGGCCCTCGGTTTCAGGTTCTTACATCAACTATACTTCTCAGAAGTGTGTACTTGGTCAAGGTACTTTGATTTTTCTTCACTGTTCATGAGTTTGTAAAAATCAGAGCAACTTACACTGGCCATGCCTCAGAGGCTTGCTGATATCAATATCATCATCATCATCCCTACCACCATCATTGTCAAAACAAGGCAGACTTGTTAGCATTAAAAGCACCAAAAATACACAAAAAATGCACTTTGGAAAGTCACACTGTCTCGGCTCCAGAAAGAGCGGGCCCATGCCTCAGAAGCTGGCTGCTATCAATATCATCATCATCACTATCATTGTTAAAACAAGGCAGGCTTGTTAGCATTAAAAGCACCAAAAAATACACCAAAAAAAACCCTTTGGAAAAAATATCACTTAGGAAATGGCCACCCTCCTCCGCCTCCTCCTTCTCTTCCTTGGCGCCATGTGGCACCAGGAACGGGCCCTTTCCTCTCCTCCTCGGTGTTCCTCCTCCTAAGCTTGGCCACCTCCTCCTCTGAGGCTCTTCCTCCTCCTTGAGGCTGGCCAATGGCAGACTGGGGCTGGAAACAGCCCCACCCCTGCTGTTCTGCCATTGACCAGCCAGCCTCAAGGGGATGAGCTCGCTTTTTAGCCCCGTGCGCGGGCACACAAGCAGGGCAACCACACGCTTCCGCAGGCTGCGGCCTGGGCAACTGCCTGGCACGGTTGCGCGGAAGCAGAGCGCGTGGAGGGGGAGTGCACGGAGGAGGAGGAGGGTGGCCGGCCGGCTGCATGAGCAGCCACAGCGATGGCCACATGAGTGGGCCCGGCCCAGGGGCCAGGCCCAAAACCATAAATTGGTGGTAAGTGGGCCGGGACCAGGCCGGGACCGCCAAAACCGGGACTAACCTGCCTACAAACGGGATATGGCATCCCTAAGGAAGCATGAATTTATATGTTTGCTAATTTTTTTTTCTTGAAGGCCCTACATTTTGTGGTGCCTTGTCCTCAGCGGGCCTAGACTTGGTCCTCCTTTTTCAGGACTGGGCCTCCATTTCATGCCCTTCTGAGTAGGAAGGATTCCAAAATGTCCTCCATTTTTAGCATGGCTGAGTGTTTTTAGCTTTCATTGTTATTCTTGAAGGTCCTGCAACTTGCAGTGCCTTGTCCTCAGGGTGGCCAGATGTCCTCCTTTTACATTTCAAGCATCTATCCAGGAGGAATTTCAACAAGTCCTCTATTTTGAGCATGACTAAGAAGCATGAATTTATATTTATGTGAGTGTTATTTTAGCTTTTATTCTGTAATGTTCTACATTTCTCTTCTGTATATGGTCACTCAAAAATTATGTATATGCATTACCCAGCCAAAGAAGCCATGTCCTTTTCCCTTCACATGACCACTTAACATACAACATGACTAGGTTGCTCCAACTCCCTGATGATTGCAACAGAGCAGTTGCAATTGCTGCTTTTTACCAGGTACAGGTAATAGCAGATTATTTGAATTACAAATGGGGGCAGGAAAAGTGGTTTGCCATTCCAGTGCTTTCTAGGAACTGGTAGTCTGGACGTAAAAAAGCCATCTGGCTAGGTCAGTTGGCAGCCCTAGGTCAAGGCTATTAATATAAATAGGTTTAACCATGCCTGTCTGTTGTGCTATATCTTAAGATGTTGGCAGTAAAAACAGTGGAGGGGCCTACATTCTTATACACTTTCCCTAGCCTAAACCACCTTTTCTGTAGTCTAGAAAGTAAGTTAGAATGGGCTTACTTCCAGCTGAGTGTGTGTGTCTGTATGTATATGTATTTATATGGGGTTGTACTTCGATCCTAAGCACAATCATTCAGAATATCTATCAAGGAGACATTTAATGTGATTTACATATTAATGGCACAAGCTCAGTCACCCATATAACTTTCATGACCAGACTTGCTTAGGCTCAACAGTAGAACCATATGCTCTGATTACCTCTCAAATGTAGAGCTTGGAAGAGTAACCTTTTAGACTACAATTTCCAGATCCACCACGACCCCTGGCATGGCCACAGGAATATTGTATCCCCCCCCATAAAAATTAGTTTTTTCAAGCTCTGGATTAGTGATACTTAATTGAGAGCCAACATGGCATAGTAGTGGTTTGAGTGTTAGAGTACAACTCTGGAGACCACAGGGTTTGATTCTCAGTTTGGCTATTGGGCAATTTTGGGCAAGCTTAGGCTTGCCATATCCCGCCTGGGGGCAGGACTTTCCCGATTTGGGGCGGGTCCGCACGTTCCCGCCCCGGTTTGGCCCTGCCCCCGGGACTCCCCCCCCAGCGAGTCCTGCAGGCTTGGCTGGGGCTTGGAGGACGGCTGCCTTCCAAGCCCCAGCCATGCCCTGGGGGCTCCTCCGCGGGGGTGGGGGCAAAACGGCGATGGAGGCAGCCAGGCAGGGGTTTGGGGCTTGGCTTCAGCGAGGCCCCATTCCCTTGCCTGGCTTCCTCCGTTGGCGACGGAGGCAGCCAGGCAGGGGAAAGAGCCTTTCCTCTTTCTCCTCCTCCTCTTCTTCTGCCTCCTTTTCTTCCTCCCCTTCTTCCTCCTCCTCTTCTTCTTCTTTCTCCTCCTCTTCCTCCCCTTCTTCTTCATCTTTTTCCTCCTCTTCTTCTTCCTCCTCTCCTCCTCCTCCTCCTCCTCCTCTTCTTCCTCCCCTTCTTCTTCTTCCTTCTTCCTCCTTTTCCTCCTCTTCTTCATCTTCTTCCTCCTCCTGTTCTTCTCCATCTCTTCTCTTCCTCCTCCTATTCCTCCCCTTCTTCCTCCTCCTCTTCTTCTTCTCCTCTTCCTCCTCCTCTGCCTTTTCCACTCTTCCTCCTCTTCAATGCCCAAATGTGCTGTTTGGAATGGGGGGGGGGAAGGTTAGCCAGAAAGGGTAGTACATTTCTGCCATCTGTCTAGGAACAATGCCAAAATGTCCTCCATTTTGATCATGCCTAAGAAACATGCATTTATATTAACATTTTTTTAAAAATCATCAATTTTTTTTATTTGAAATGAAAATATATACAATGAAAGGAAAAATAGATTACTTTTGACTTCTTGACATAAGCAAACTTAATACAATAACAAATCTTTGTTAACTCCACAAAATTCCTCCCACAGCGAGAGGACTGGAAGCCATTCATTTTCTAGTTTACTCATAGACTTGTTATTGATAAGGTAAATCATCAATTTTTGCGTGTCCTCCATTTTTAAAAAAATGTGTCCTACATTAGAAACTTTTGTCCTACTTTTGTCCTACATTTGTCCCAGTTTGGAGGTCCAGAATTATGGCAACCCTAGGCAAGCTGTACCCTCTCAGCCTCAGGGGAAGGCAATGGCAATCTCTTCTAAACACTTCTTGGCAAGAAAACCATATGATAGGGGTTTTCCCTTAGAGTCACCATAAGTCAAAAGCAACTTGAAGGCACACAACAACAACTTGCAGAAAACTGTGCACTTAACAGACAAAACACTCCACTTAAATTAATGGCAGGCTCTCTCATAATTGAATAAACACATTTAAAATCAGGGCAGTAATTCTCATAGGGATATATCAAGAATTTGGGGGATACATAGGTAGTCTGAAAAAAATATTATACGGGAGTGAGGAAAAATGTTATCTATTGCTATCTTAGTGTGCAATTACAGTAGAGTCTCGATTATCCAACATTCTGGATTATCCAACGTCACTGCTCAGTGATTTCTTTACATTTTCAGAGGACTGAACTGTTTATACAGTATATATTATACATCACAATGTTGATCAGTGATTTCTTTACATTTTTAGAGGACTGTTTATACATTACAATGTTATTCCTGTAACGTTACTGCAATGTTACTTTTACTGTTACTGCAATAAAACTTCAATACGTTTGCAATTCATAGTGATTTCAAGGCTTTTCTTGGACCCTCCAGATTATCCAACATTTCCGGCTATCCAACTATCAGCCCGCCCGTTTATGTCGGCTAATTGAGACTCTACTGTAATTTCATTATCCCATGACATGCAGTAGCTCACCTATAATCTTTGTCTTTCTTTATCTCTGAGTTATTCTCTGGTTTTGTGTTTATTATGTGTAGATGATGACTGTGAACCGGGGGGCTCCCCCTTTAAGGTTCCTTCTACCAAATCCGCCCCCCCTTTTCCCAATGGCAATGCTAGATTAAACGTGAGGAACTCAATGTCCATTCACTTCCTCCCATCCAAATTACAGTATTTTAGAATTTTTATTTAAAAATGGGGGGGGGGGGGTATATTGGTAAACATATATTGGTAAAATATTAGTATAATTTTCATTTCATTTGTAAACACTAATAGATAAACACATTCACCCTCACAATCTCATTTAGAGCTATAGAACGATTTATTAATATAAAAGTATAAAATATCTCTCTCTCTTTCTTTCTCAATTGGGTTAATAAATTCAAGGCTCATTTCATCTGGATGCCTCGTTTTTTGTTAGATGTTAATTTAAATCTAAATGTCTGTGTATGCTATATTGTGCCAATTATTATTATTCCATTCTGTAAATTTATATAAAGTTGTTAATTTTGCAGTATTGGGGAAGGGATGTGTGCAGAGGACATGAGCAGTGATAGGAAGTAACACATTAAGGCAATTAAATTATAATGTACGTTGGAAATTTGCCAAGAAGAAAAGCCAACTTGATTACATTTAATATTTTTAGCTTAAGCGATTGATCCAAGTTGGAATTTCAAAAATAGGTTTTTTGGCCCTCAGAATGAAGTTATCAAATAATTACAGGACCCACAGTGCTAAAGAGCCAAAAATTGTTGTTACCAGGTTCATTCTTTATTCAAAACCTAGTTCCCCTGGATTTTTGTAAAACTATTTCTTGATTAGTGTTAGTCCTGCAGAGTTGGGAAATTACAAGAGTAATGTCAAAGGCAGGAACTACAGTTTATGTCCTGGGAGAAAGAGAGGTTTCTTTGTATACAGGGGTGCTTCTACACTGTAGAAATAATGCAGTTTGACACCACTTTAACTGCCATAGCTTCATCCTACAAAATCCTGGGATTTGTAGATTTGTGAGTCATCAGCACTTTTTGGCAGAGAAGGCTAAAGATCTTGTAAGTCTACAAATTGCAGGATTCCATAGGATAGAGCTACAACACGTATTGGTTGCATTATTTCTACAGTGTAGATGTGACCTGGATGTTCCTCCTGGGTTTTACACCAAACACTGGTCATCTGGCCTGCTGAATGATGATCTTCAAATCTGTTAATCCTGAGGCTTTTCTTGGAACCTATGTTGGAATCAGTGAGGTATTCAGATTGAAAGGGAGGGAGAAAAGGAAAGAAAGGGTGGGGTTTGGATGAAGTAGGTGAGAAATGAAGTTTGCAAAAAATTCATCCGGCTGTTCTCTCTCCATGTTTAATTTTTCAGCTTTATCCTAGTAAGGCTTTTGCTATAACCATACAACATAAATTTAAACACCAATTTTAAATTAATTTAATCGTTAAATGCCTCCTTTTGATATAACCTATTAATTGTTAACTCTTTCCCATTTCTGGGCATGAGGCTTCTATGTTTATTAAAAGTAAGCCTCCGTTTTTAAAAACCGAGAAACACTAAACAATGCTACCCCCCTCCTGGTGGTAAATGAAAAATTCATTCTTTCCTAAGAAACGGGAGCTGATGGTTATCCAGGATTGAAGATACACAGGAGCTGAAGATAAGGAAGGGTAGAAAAAAATGCAGCAACAGTGTCAAAAACTTGGTTTCTACAAAGGCTACCTTTTTCTGTTTTGTAATCTTGGTAGTTTAATCCCCTTTCTTGTAGACTATGATAGAAGGGACAGCTCAAACAGAAGTTCATTAAAAAAAAGATTCAGTGCTTTTGTTTATTGCAATAAACATAAATTAATGTTACTAAATAGGGAAACCTCTACAAGATTAACTTTTTGGCAGGGTGAGTTATCCTGTGAATATTTCAGTGCTGTGAGTCACTGCCTCCTGAATGAATCCACATTTCAAAAATTTCCAAGATGGGATGAGGCATTTCAGAATCGGCCAGTAAAGTCAGCTTTGCAATATAAAAAAATGCACATATGAACTGCAACTCAAGAGACTCTATCAAACACCAACTGAAAAACATCATTTGTTAGTCTGAGAGATCCTTTGTTGTCAGCTTGAGTAAACGGTTTCCACCCTGTTCACAGCACTGAGCTGTTTTCTTCAGACCAGCAAATATAGCCAATAACGATGGCACATACAATTAAACAATGCTACCCTTTTAAAACTAGGCATATAGTTAGCAAAAACAAGTAAGAGTGATGTTGGCACTTTAAAAGGAACAAATTGCTTATAACATGAACCTTGGTGGGTGTATGAAATAGGATAGCGTACCTCATCAGGTACTTGGAGTGTTAGCCAGAATTCCAAGTAGGCGTGCATTACATCTGGTCGGTGGTGAGATTGTAGGCTAATTAAAGGCAGAAAGTATTGGCAATGACTCTCACAGTATTAAAACCACCTATTCACCAAAGGGTTGTCCTGGCACAAACATCCTGGCACCAAGTCAGTTTAACACAGAATGGCTGCTATCCTGTTGATTACTCTCAACTGGAATAGACCAGTCAGTTATGGAACGATGAGCCAACATATAGGTAAATAGATCCGTCTCATCACATCATTAGAAGCCTTTAAGAAGGCATTAAAGACAGATCTGTTCCAGCAGGCATATCCACCTGACCTGCTATAGTGAAGATTCCCACCCCGTTTAGATTATATGGAAAAACAGATGAATCAGACGCGTTGTTTCCTCTACTGTAATATTGCTGGCCGACTAGCATTGACTAATATTATATTGTACTGTATTTTTTTTGTGTATTGTGGTTATATGATGATGTTTTTAATCTGTTATGTACTGTATTTTGTAGACTGTATTGCTGATATTGATGGGATCCCACCTTGATCCACAGAGAGAGGCGGGAAATAGAAAAATAAAAATTATTATTATTAAATCTCACTGATTCAGTTGGTCTACTTTAATTAGGACTAACAATGGAATTTATCACACGGGAGGATTTTCTCTTAATTTTGAATGAAAGGAAAGTGTGGCCAGAAAGCATTCACATGAATTTGCTAGTAAATGAATTTACTTGAATTCAAATTGCGTTTGAACTGACTTCCCATTGCCCGAAAATAGCTTGCCATTGCCCGAAATTGCGTATGATCACCTCTCACACAATAATGTGAAACTCCATGATTGCGTTCGGACTGACTTCCCATTGCCCAAAATTGCGTGTGGTAGTCTATCATGCAATAACGTTAAACCCCATGATTGCGTTCGGATTGCCATTGGATTATACTTCCAATTTCCCTTGTCTGATAAATTCCAATATGATGCAGGCCACAGTATGATAAGAATCCAGTGGCTTTGATCAAATCTCTGGTGATAGACTGGCGTTTCCTAGTGAATAATTCAGCAGTTTCTTTTTGTGATCTGTTTCTTTGTCTGCATTGTTTTGGGGTACGATAGCCTGTCACGAGGAGATGATGACAATTATGCAGTGTTTAGTGCATTGGGCCCTTTATATCCTCTGGGGTTTGGTTCCAGGACCCCTGTGTATACCAAAATACAGTTGCTCAAGTCTCAAATAGAATGGTGTAGTAAAACAGTGTCCCTTGCATAAAATGGCAAAATCAAGGTTTTCTTTTTGCAATCTATATTTTGAGAATATTTTCAAGCCATGGATGGTTGAATCTGTGGCTAAAGAATTCATGGATACAGAAGACCAGCTGTACTTGATAAAAGTAATTTGAAAAGAGAGGTTACAGAAGCTTACAATTTATTTACTCCACTGTGGGAGAAAAAGGAAACTGTGATTTCAGTATATTTATTTTTATGCAATCATATGGACATTTACTTGGAAATCAACACTACTGAAGGGGCTTACTCCCAGGTAAGCATGCATAGGTTTGCAGTCTTCTTTCTAACTGAGGATGAAGAAGATTTAAGGATTTAAGCAGTAGTGTTCAAGGAAAAGGTGGTGTCCAATGAGAAATTTTGGGCCATTTTAAAAATATACATTACTATTACAATTCAAGACATTTCTCTCTTATGAAGAAAGGAATTTTCAGTTCATGTCACCATGATGATGTCCTGCTCTGTATGGGGAAAAATCCTATTGAATCTACAAGCAATGTGTAAGTTGACACTTATGTAAGCTCTGCTGCTTCAATGGACCTGTTTTAGTTGGAACAGACAATTGGCCATAGTTTTGAGACTGTATTCCAAGGAACCCTGGGATTTTTCAGGAACTTTTAGCAGTGCCTTCTTTAGAACTTCACAGCAAAGCAGACCATTACTTGAAGTATACCATTGTTTGTCTCCTACCGAGCACACAAGCTCTGGCATTTCTGGCACCCAGTACTTGGGCAGCTGCTGGGCTCACCTGCAGTGTTACCCATCCCGAGCTCTCTGTGCTGAGTAGATGGATCTGGGAGCCATCATTTTAATTTTCCCACAAAGCATTTAATGTAGCATTGTTGTGTGCCTTCAAGTTGTTTCCAATTTATGGCAACCCTAAGGCAAGCCTATCACAGGGTTTTCTTAGTAAAATTTGTTCAGAGGGGTCTTTGCAAGTGCCTCCTTCTTAGGCTGAGAGTGTGTGACTTGTCCAAGGTCACCCAGAGCATTTCCATAGCTGAGTGGGGATTCAAGCCCTGGTCTCCAGAGTCATAGTTAAACCCTCAAATCACTTTATCACATTGGCTCTGATGTAGGATTACTCCTGGGCATTATCAGAAATGTCTATGCTGGCTCCTAGATCAAACTGCTTTTGATCTTCACAAGTGAATCAAGTACTTTTGCTGTCCACTAGTGCCAGCAGCTAAGCCCATGGTTGGGGAGGGCATCAGTATGGTGTGGGAACCAGTAGAGGGGACTCAACAGAGTGCCCTTTCATATCTGGAGCTGGTCCTGAATGTTCTGTGTTCTCCACTCATGCAAAGTACTGTATTTTCTGGTGTATAAGACTACTTTTGTAATAAGACTACTCATTTAGCCAAACCATTTAGCTCTTGTGCACTGAGAGCAGAATATGTTCTATGGTGGAGTTTCTTCAGCCATATATAGGGACTCCATTAACTGTTGTTGTTATTTTGTGCCTCAAGTCATTTTTTGATTATGGTGACCATAATCCAAACCTATCATAGGGTTTTCTTGGCATGTTTCTTCAGAGGGATTTTACCATTGCCATCCCCTGAGGCTGAGAGAGTGTAACTTTCCCAAGATCACCCAGTGGGGGTTTTTATGCTCTACTGGGGATTTGAACTCTGGTCTCCAGAAATGTAGTCCAACTCTCAAACTGTTAGACCATGCTGGTTCTCTCAATGGAATGTACATTATTATAAAAATATTTCTTTCTATCCCACCTTTTATGGCTCTTTGACAGATAAATCACTAAAAACTGCATTCTTAACTGAAGAAAAATAGTTTTGGAAATGACTGCTTTAAAACAAATGTTTTTTGCCATTTAGAGTTGAATTTACTTACTGTTCACAACCATGAAGAGAGTCATGACAACCCGTACCCCCAAACACTTGTGAAGATAATCAACACCCCATCCTTGACCCTCAGCAAACAAATGGAAAGTATTGAGGCAGGTGTGATGACAACTTTCTTGTATCTTCTGCTACTCATGCTTTTCCTTTAGCTAACTTCTTTGACCAGGAGATCAAAACAAAGAAGGTGATAAGGTTTATTTACCTCGTGACTTTGACAGAATGTGTGCAAACAAGGCTGTTTAAGGCAGCTGGCCATCTAGTTATAAAACAGGGTTTTGTCAATAGGTAATCTATTCCTAGTGACAAGTAGTCAATCTGTTGATAGTGGGATGAATGGGCAATTGTTACTTGTTGCTTCTAGGGATGTGGTCTGTGAGGCAATATATTGCAAATTTGTCATATTTTTTCAGCATCAAACAATTGTATTTGTTGGTGGTCCCAGGAATGCCAATTGACCAGGTGCAGGGGTGGACCCTGCTCTTTAAGCTGAGGTATGATAGGGAGAAATCAATAAATTAAACATTATGATCAGCAATATACTTAGGATCAAACTCTGATTAAAAGGTAGATTATTCTCCATAACATTTCATTCAGATGTTAGTAACTGTAGTGCCTGGAACGGGAGAATATCTCCAGCACTCTAGCACCACTGTTTCTCACACATTTGTTGCTGTTAATTTTGTGTGGCTGTAAGTCTGTTCCAACATATGGTGACACTATCTTTTTAGAAAAACTGTTCAGGGGGCATTTAGTCTCCCCCTTTAAGGCTGAGAGAATGAGATTTGCCCAAGGTCACCCCCAGTGGGTTTCCATGGCTGATCGAGGATTCAAACCCTGGCCTCCTAGAGTCCTAGTCCAGCACACCAACCACTACATCACATTGGTTCACACATTCTACCAGCATATAAACTATCAACACGAATGCCAAATAGGATTTTTTCAGTATCTATTGATGAGTTGTGCTGACAGCTATTGATGAGTTGTGCTGACATCAAATAATAGTCGAGTGTTTATGTTTTTTCATAACTTCAAAAAAGAAGATAATCACATTAATTGCAAAAGTTGTTGTCCTCAGAGGAACTCTAGTTTAGAGTGTAGTCCTTGATTTACAAGATCACACATAAGCCCTGCTGTGCAGTAAATAAACTCACCAATATCCCAGAGTTCTGCTTATTATTGGTGTTGCTTTTTCTTTACAGTACTCGCTCACACATATTCTTACTCCTAATACTATTGTAGGTGTAGAGTTCCTTTTCCTCAAGAGTTTTTTTTTATTTATTTAAAGTCATAAAAGTTATTCTTCACAGCAGGTAAGACAAACCAGACTCAAAATAAATAAGAATCAGGTCCATTTGTGGAAACATCATTCGCTTTTATCTGTTTTGTAAACAGTGTGTTTTGGTTGTTTGTTTTTACACTACATCTTTGTATTGTCATTGTAACTTGTAATCTTAATGACAGCATGTAGAGAGATCTTGTAGCACCTTTGAGACTGACTGAAAGAAAGAAGTTGGCAGCATGAGTTTTTGTAGATTAAAGTCTACTTCCTCAGATGCATTTGGATCTGAGGAAGTAGACTGTAGTCTACGAAAGCTCATGTTACCAACTTCTTTCTTTCAGTCAGTCTCAAAGGTGCTATGATCTCTCTACATAGTGATTCTACAGACTAACATGGCTATATCTTTGAATCTTAATGGCAGTTATTTTTTTTAAATTGTAATAGCTGTTAAGGGCAATTTACTCCTAAGTATATATAAAATAGCACTAGTCACATCCATAGAGCAATGAGCTGTATAGAGCTCATAGCACAAAGCCATCACAGCACACATGTGCAGATGTGTAAATGCAACCAGCACACCCTATGATACATTAATACAAGAGCCTGGAAAGTGTCTTTGTTTAGACTACAAGCCCATGATTCTTCCCAACTAACATGGCCACTGCAGTGCACATTTGGTCTATAACAGCTCACATACGCACATTAACCATTATTTAAAATTTACAAAGAGCCTGGATGGAACTTTCCCTGGCCTTGTGGTCCTCTTGTCCTGGCCAGTGGCTGAGTGGGTAAAATGATGGATAAACTGAGGGAATGCATTTGGTTTATTGTCCCTGTTCAAAGCTGCATACAGTGACTTCACACATGCAGTTCTGGGAGAAACTGGGTTCCAGCATTTGCCTGGAGGGTAGAAGACAGAAGAATCTTCCTACAAAGGCACTCTGACTTTTTTCAAGAAATATTTCTTCTGTATCAGCAGTTCTGCACAACTGTCAGCACCCACACACACCTTGTGGAAGCAAGCCTAGGGGTGTGTGTGTGGGGGTGTGTCTTAAATCAATATGGGTGACACTGGTTTTGGATGGATTATCCTGAGTTATGTGATAATCTCTCAGTGAAAGGATTCCCCAGCACCGTGATTAGCCAGAAGAGGAATGTGTTTGATGCTCTGTTGAGTAATGTGTTTCCATAAAGTCCATTCCCTTCCTCTTCAGGGGGGAGGCTTTTCCCCAAGCTTGCCCCAAGAGAAGAGGAGCAAACATGGTGGGATGCCTGCAGGGCCGGATGAGGCGGCATGTTTGGGGAGTAATTGGAATGTCTGTCTGATATCTTCTTCTCAGAACAATCCCTTTCTTTTCCAATTGGTGTGCTTGTGTGTCTTCATGCATGTCAGATTTTTTTTGAAGCCAATTAACTCTGAGGTTTCCCCCATCACCACCACCACCACCTAACCAGGGATTGAGAAGAAGCTGCTGGCTCATCAAATAATTTCCACTTTTCATGCTCCAGTTGAGAGATGAGGTGCAGATCAGCTTCAACGGCCAGCTGCATGTTGGACTTTGCCTAGCTACATTCTCTGCTGTAGCCTGCAAAGAATTCCCTTCATTCTTTGGCTGGGAGGGTGGGGGTTGGGTAGGATGGGGAGAGGGGCCCAGATTTGTCCTACAACCTCACCATTTTCTTCCTGCCTGGAGGTTCCTGTTAGTCATGTACTCAGCACTATAGTAATGGTACCTGAAAGTCTTTGTTAGTACATAGCATCAGCCATGGGTAGGTATAAATCCTTCCAAGATATTTATATCTGAGATAGAATTGGTGGCAAAAGATATGTTGCATTTTTGATATAACAACTACTCCTTCTAGCTGTTTACAGACAGATTTTTTTTTAAAAAAATACCATAACTGAAGATTTTAATTTTATTCATTTGCTCTGGGGGGAAAAACCTAATTGCTTTTCGTGCCTGATATGTTGCTTTCAACATATGCTGAGACTTGTGAGTTGCTACTCAATTCATCCCACTTAGCAAGTAAGAATCTGTTTTAAACAACCCAAGAAGGTAGCATTTGTATATTGCAAAAAATGTTCTTTTTCTCCCCCATCCCATTTACAGGCTGTTGTTTTACCGTATACAAATGAAACCATATACAGTACTGTACATATCTGCTTGGTGTTTCCACTGTATTAGTACTCAAAGAAAGAGTGTTGCCATTCTGTTTCAGCATAAAAAGGCACCACTGAAACTAATGACATGAGCTTTCCTTAATTATCAGTCTAACTCATGCTAAAATAACCAGTGACTCTCAACAGTGCTAATGGATTCCTATATGTTGATGCCTATTTCAAAGTCTCATTGAGGTTGGTGAAGCTTTATTTCCAGGTAAATGTAAATACGGAGGACTACAGCCTAAAATAGGTATGGATTAGCAAAAATCTGGGGAATCTAGAAATGTCTGTAGTCTTAAAAGGAAAGCTGCATGTGCTTGTAATGTCATATGAACATTTTGCAAATGCCTAATTTATTACCATGTATTTCGTTTTCATTTATATTCCATCTGTCTCCTAGAAATGGGACTCAGGGTGACTCACAATTCAACAGAGCAAATAAAATTAAAACGCAACATGAATAAAAGTGTTTAAATGGTAAACCACAATTTAAAAACACACCAATAAAGGAAAATGCAACAGCCAACTATATTTATCATTTATAAATATATTGTCATATTTATGTATTTATTTATGACACTAAGGCCCGGGACAGATGGGCCCTTTGTGGCGTAGCGATGGTGCAACTAGGGTTAGGGACCGCGCGGCAACCACACAGTCCCTAACCCTAGCACTGACTGGTGGGGCTATAATGGCAGTGCGCCTTGTACATGGGTGCCGCCATTATGATGTAACAGATGCATAGCGTCCACACGTCACGCCACACCAGTTATGTCATGAGTGCGCCATTGGTGCACTCGCAACGTAACTATGCCGGTGGAAAAAGAACCCATTTTTTTCCAAGTTCTTTTTACTCCGGAGTGACGGCACACGATTTGGGGGCTGCTCCATCCCTTTGGAGTAAAAACAGGCACCGACAGGCCTGTTGTTCGACGGTCTATATTGCGCCTAAGTTAAGCTACTGGTCAGGTTAACCCAGTACTGTCTACTATGACTGGTTGCTGTTCATCAGTCTCTCAGGTAAAAGCTATTCCTATCACCTGCTAGCTGATTCCTTTTACTGGAGATCAACGCAGCTGGAAAAGACAAGGAGGAAAAAAGTAACAATCCTAAGAGTGGAAGAAAGTGCAAATTGTATTATTATTTGATTCTCACTTCGTTTTCCACATTTTTAAAGTGAATAAATCCCATTGTTCTTTTAGGCGAAAGATAAAACCGCTAAAATATTTTAGTTACCCACAGTTAGATGTATCATACAGGTAATTTGTTATTTGTTGTTAACTGCCCATGAGTAGACTCCGACTCGTGGTGACTGTGGATGAGACGTTTCCAAGACCCCTTGTTCTCCACTGCTCTACTTAGTTCCTGCAAATCCATGCCTATGACCTCTTTGATTGAGTCTATCCATCTGACGTGAAGTCTTCCTCTCTTTCTACTTCCCTCTACTTTTCCTAGCATTATTGCCTTCTCATGATGTGGCCAAAGTTTTGGTGGTGCAGTGGTTAAATGCCTGTACTGAAGCCACTCAGTCACAAACCATAAGGTTGCGAGTTCAATCCCAGCCAGGGGGCTCAAGCTCGACTGAGGTTTGCATCCTTCCAGGGTTGCTAAAATTAGTACCCAGATTGTTGGGGGCAATTAGCTTACACTTTGTAAACCACTTAGGGAGTACTTGAGTGCACTGATAAGCAGCATAGAAATGTACTTGCTATTGCTATAAAGTCTGACAGCCTCAATTTGATCATCTTGGCTTCCAAGGAGATTTCAAGCCTGATCTGTTCAAGGACTCATTTGTTCATCTATTTGGCCATCCATGGTACTTCAGCACTCTTCTCCAGCACTGCATCTTCAAATGAGTTGATACTATTCCTATCCACTTTCTTCACTGTCTAGCTTTCGCATCCATACATGGTGATGGAGAATACATCTTTAATGATTCTAACTTTAGTGTTCATTGATATAACTTTGTTCTTTAGGATACTGTCTAGTTCTTTTATAGCTGCCCTTCCCATTCCTAGTCTTTACAAATGGTAGTATAGTAAGCTTGTTCTGAGAATTGCAGTGGCCATGGTTTCTCTACACATGCCCCTGAGGCATAAACACATATTCCTGCTTTATGTGTCTATCATTTAAAGCACCTGTATTTCAGTATGAAGTGTCCTTGGCCATAGGATCACCCTTAAGAATGTCAGCATTTATCACTCTAGTCAATGTTGCTTGAACTTACTAAAGATAATGATACAGACCTTCACAGGCTGTAACTAGGTATGATTGCAGCTGTATAATGCCACCACTGTGGATGATGGCTTACAACATTCAATAAGACAGCTCCCCAGTCTTATTGTCTAAGTGGCCCAAATCCGGTTGTTAGTCAAAACTAAGGTAGAACAACTGAAGCAATGGTGTTTATGCAAATGTTGACTTACCAAGTTCCTACTGATTCTGTCAGTCATCTCTAGTTGAAACTAACAACCAGATTTAGGCCACTGCAGAGGCAGCAAAAACAAAAGGTGGATGAGGCTACATAGGCTTTAAGACAACTGAGCTATTTCAGGGCATCTCAGAAAAGTTGGGCTTTGAGGAGAGATCTGAAGAGTGCTAGAGAGACATCATTGCCACAGCAAGCTCCAGGTTTGAGGGAATATCTATTACTTTAGTCCACTGTCCCTATGTGTATTTTCTGAGCAGTGGGGCATAGGAAGCAGGAAAGAGGAGCTGAGAAGGAGTGCCTTCAACCAAATAGACATTTTTATTCCCTTTTTTGGATAACAACTTTTATAATCCTGTGTGTGTGTGGAGGGGGGAGTTATATTCTCAAAAGGTCACATTTAAAAGCCCTGCCCTTCTCATGCCCCCACTATAGTGATGCTACAGCAGGGGAATTATAAAAACAACAACAAGAAAAACAAAAACAAACAGAAAGACTGTTCACCTGCTCATCGTAGCAGTCTTTATTTTAGCAAAGGTGGTGCTTATAGCAGGGATAGTGATAATAAGTAGGTGTTTGTTTTTCTGCTTCCTCTACTCCAGGCAGATGAAGGTGGCATACAAAGTGCTCCTCCCCATTTTTATTTTCATAACACCCCTGTAAAACAGGTTGGGCTGAGGGTAAGTAACTGGCTCACAGTGAGCTTCAGGTACAAGGCTGGATTTGAACCCAGATCTTCTGACTCCTAGTCCAACACTCTAACCATTACTTGCTGCCATGTTGACAGGCACTGGGCTAAAAATGTGCTGTTCACATTTTTCCCCACTACATTTGCCCTGATCACATTTTTTTTCCCTTCAAAATAATCCACTTGTTGTTCCCATTGACAAATGAATCGATTCAAAATGATCCGGTTCCAGCCAGCTGAAGGGGAAATTTGAATTGATCCCGATCCACATGTGGTTCACACATGCACAGATTCGATTAATTGAAAAAGAAGTTGAAAAAATCAGCATCAAAAAGACACAGGTTAAATGGGTCTATCACATGGCCCCCCTCTCGGAATCGCTTCAGCGATTCGGATTAAGTGAGAACCAGGGTCGTTTGAACCAGTTCAAACCGATTCATGATCTGATTTAAAAGGTAATGGGAATGAGGCCATTGAACAAACGAGGAAGCTATTTTTTTTCCTTTGGCCCCAGTGTAGCAATCAATGCTCAGTGCAGCCAAGCTGTGACAAGACAAGGCAACATCCTCACACTTCAGTTGGGCTGCCTCCTTAAACTGTCCCTGCTGCTATGCTTTTAGTGGTAGCTTAAAACACCTACACAAGTTTTTCTATATTTAATGGGAAAAGCTTCACCATTAATTTCTTTCACTGCTGTTAAAAGACCCAAGGAAAAGGACCAATAAAAAGGTGTCTATCCTGCTTTTCAGTTCTGTTTCGTGGTACATAATGCATCGTGGCTTATTACATTTCACTGTATCTTTAGAGTTTCCATTTTCCTTATTTATGTTTGATCTGAAAACTCCAGCTCTTCCGCATCCGTTTGTTTTGTACTGCTGCAAGGCTAACAAAGCCTGTGGGGGTGGAGGAATAAATTTTCAGTGCTTTCACATTCCCATGGCAGTGCCAGAAACACATATAAAGGCTCCAGAGAATCCAGTGTGTGAATCCAGTGCAGCCCCATTTGAGAAACACTGCCTGGCTACATGTCCTCTAGCCTTCCGATGTTGTCCCAGCTCTTCCTGTCCCAGTCTGTGTTTCATTAGCCAACCTCTGTGGTTATCATCCACACTCAAGAGGGAATATCTAATACCAGAGAGAAAAAATAGCTGCTGTGATATTTGGTGCACCACATCTGATAGGGATGAAGTAGACTGTCTGATCTCTGGAATTTGGCCTGTGGCATAGTTCTCTGAAATAATTTCCCATTAACAAATGGGAGAAGAAAAAAAATTATATCAAAACAACCAGCAGCCTTCCCCTACTGAAAAAAAAGAAGAAGAAGAGAAAGAGAGAGAGATTATAGAGGAAAGCAGAAACACACAGTCAGCTACAAATTTACTAAATAAGCTCCAAGGCACAAGTTCTGAAGCCAAAATCTTATTCTGAACGTAAGGCAATTTTGCACCCTTGTGTGTTTTCTTCATACATTAATTCTAAAGATCATTCTTGCCCCCTCACCCTAACATCCACAAGTACTTTCATTGTCTGGGAAAAGGTGATCTTTCAACTCTGAATGTTGTCAGTTAAATAAAATGAATGAATGATCTGAGAACAGAGACTGTTTGCAAGCTCAGCTCGAATGGTTCCAAGGAAAGCCACGTATTTAGATACACTTGAACCCCAGTGAGAGTTTTCAAAGGGGAATTCATGCAGAAATTATAATGCCAAAGAAGGAAAATATGAGTAATAACTCGCTCAGAACTCAAGTTCTAAATGTCCAATGGCAAAAATAAAAAATTAAAATTAAAAATCCACTGATTAATTATTCTTGAGAGGAAAGGAATTTGCTAAGTATTCAGCCTGGCATTTACAAACAGGCTTCCACCCACACAATAACAATGTTAAGGGCTTCAGAAATGCAATTGTCCATTTGCATTTTTCAATTAATGGCCTGATGGCCTGGTCAAGATCTGTCAGGATTTCAGAAGGGATAAACAGATCAGATCTCCAAAACAAATTATGCAACTTCATGAATTTCTCTTGGTGGGAACTAGTAGACCACACAAGAAGAATGAATCAACAGCAAATGAAATAATTTCTTGATTGAGTGTGTGTGAGTATGTATGTGTGTGTTTGAAGGGCAGCTAGAAACTTAAAACAGATTTATGGCCACAGTGTTTCAAAGAAAGACTCAGAAGGGCAACAGTTCTTTAACTGAGTAATTCTGGAATTATCCATGCATTTCAGTGGTGCTTTTCCACAGGAGGTATATCACAAAATGGATTTTTTAAAATGCATCTACCAAGTATTGTCACAGAATGAAAAAGTTGTGTTATGTAGCATAACAAACATGATTTAGGAACACTGTGGGGGAAAAGAACTGAGGCCTAAATTGCTAGTTAAGGAGATCAAACTGAAATCAGATCTGTCAGGGGAAAGTAGATGTGACTTTTGAGCTTATGTCCTGGAAGGACTGAGAAAATAAATTATCCTTCTTAACAAGCCCAGAGCCTTTAATGGCTATTCTTAAAGTATTTGCCACTTATTAACTGCATGAGCAGTTTCACAGAAGTGGTCTCGGAATGCCCTTTTGCTGTTGATATTTTGTACTTGTTATACACATACGCTTTATTATGTCTAGCCATGGACAGGTTGGAGTGGGAGAAACTCTTAGTCATGACCAGTGCAAATAGTATATAAATTATATTCTGCTATTTCCCTGTTGAAGCACCCAACTAACCAGCAGACTCAGTGTTGAAGTCCACATAGCTGGGCTTCTTTTGGAGGCCTGGTACCAACTGGATAGACCTTCCAAGGCTGATGTGGAGATAGATGTGAAAGGGAAGAGCTTCTCTGTTTATTTTATGCAGTGATTTGATGTGCACTGCTCAGTGTGTGAACATTTTTGCCTTTATATCTTTGAAGAGAGGAAATAGGAGAGGAGTTATCAGCAGGATTTTGCCTTACCATTAGCCTAGGACTGACCCACCAGCAGGGCCCTCTAGGGCTCATCCTGAATATAGGACAATATTGACTGGCATGCTTTTGGTTGTGGGCCGTAAGACTCCATCTCTCCTTGGAGCCTGTGTAATGGCTTAAACTGGCATGGCTAAGGCTTTTACTCCAACAATATTAGAGGAAAACCTTGGAAAAAATTACATTTCAGATTATAAGTCCCAAATCTCTCACCAGCATGTGCACTGGGGCATTCTGGACATTATAGTCCAAAAAGTAACATTTCCAAGCTGTAATTAGAAAGCTCTCATTCCTTCTCGCCATTCAAGAGATGGTGATGAAGTAGCAGGACAGTTCTTCTGCAGCTCAATGCTCTCTATTCCTCTCCTGTTTCTTGCCCAGAAACACATGCAGGCAAGGCCAAGTATAAACAGTAAGCTGAACAAAGAAGAACACATGGAGTAATTAACTGGCAGATCAATACTTAGG
Organism: Sceloporus undulatus; assembly: GCF_019175285.1. Taxonomy (NCBI): domain Eukaryota; kingdom Metazoa; phylum Chordata; class Lepidosauria; order Squamata; family Phrynosomatidae; genus Sceloporus; species Sceloporus undulatus. The sequence continues at coordinate 91,155,169 of NC_056523.1, forward strand.
AATGCAGCGGAGTGGGAGGGAGGGCAAGAAAAGCTACAGGACAAGGATGAGCACAAACTTCCAGCTTTCCACTCATGTCATCACCCTCTAGGTTTCTGTTTTCAACATTAACCCTTCCATTAAAAGAAAAAGAAATATGTAAGAAGAAAGAGTAAGCAGAAGCTGTTCCTCACCTTCCTCCATTCACCTACCTTACATCCCATTCCACAGGCAGGGAGCAAGGGGAGAAAAGAGCAGCCTCTTGTCAACTCTGCCATCCTGGATGTGGGCCCCCAAAATCCTGGCACCAGATCTGTGCTTTCCAGAAGCTACTCTGGCAGCCTATTCTATTTCAGCTCTGATACAGTGAACTAGAAATGTGGAGCCTCTTTGCCTCTCACATCTGTTTCCAAACACACTTTTAGATTGGCCATATCCTCTTGGATGCTAATTCTGTTTGCAAGCTGCCCAGCCCAGCCTTTCTGTGCACATATGGTTCCTTTTTTCATGTAGCACTTCAGGGATAAATTCATATCCCACTTCATTCACCTTTCCTGGATAGTCTGACTGAGATGGGCCACCCACATAGAGATATAGCCCTAACCATGGGAAGTCACACAAACAGGGTGACAGCTGAACTCTCCCAACCCTCTGGTAATGCACATTGCTGGCACAAACTCTGCTTGTATCGGGAAGATCCCAAATGAGCCAATATACAGTCATGTGGGAAGAGAACACACACAGGATGATTTATAGATCACTCACGGTGGTGTTAAAAGATTGAAGGAAGTAGGAAAGTACCTTACCCATTAAAAGCTTTATGTAAATCATTTCTTGAAGAAGATAAGGAATTGGAAAGTCGGCCATATTCATGGTGAATTTCTGTGGCTAGGTGGAAGCAATTACAAAACACAACTACTAATAATAGAGTCCTTAAAGACTAACCCATTTACTATGTCATCTGTTGAAGTGTACTACAGTCAACAAGCTGACACTCTAACAGATTTATTAGTCACTAAACTATTACAAGATTCTTTGCTAGTTTTGCTGCAAGAGGCTAACACAGGTCGCCTTCTAGAACCCTAGAAAGTATCAGCAATGGTGCTGATTGATAAGACTTAAGGCTCTACAGCTAATGGTCTGAGCATGTTTGGCCTAAAGGCCTTTGTGAATGTTGAACTAATCATTTGGGCTGCAGACCTTTGCAATTAACAGACAATATGACCCTTGATGGAACCAGACATGGAGCCTTGCAAATTGGATTGGAATGTTGCACTAAAAACAGTAGCCTGACATCATGTGCCAGCCCTAAAATTGTTCGCTTTCATCTTTCACATAGCTCTTGTATTTTGTGGATTGCTCTTCCAGTTGTCAATTCTTTGCCTCTCATAAATGTTCTCTGCACTTCCTTGGATACACCTCTTAATTCTATAAGGAAATCTTTATCCCTCACCCCACCCCTTCCTTGATTAAAAAGAAACCTATGCTCAGATTCTTTGCATCAGTGCTTCTCAAGCTATCTGGTGTGGCAGAGCAGTAATGTGGCAAACCATAATTTGTGCCAAATAATAATTGGATTTGAATATCTTTCTGGAAGGTCACTGTGGAGCAGCAGCCAGTGGTACACAGACTGGCACTAGTATTTATCCAAAGACCACCATGCTGAGTTGTACATATTGCATTCTACAGTAGTTACCTAGATTCTGTGTGAAACAAGATCATACTCTCCCTGCTGTAGAGAACGTTAACATACGTTTTCACAACCAAGGGCTTATAGTTGCACACAACTCACAGCTGTTTATTTCATATCAGAAATGATATGATATTTCATGTCAGAGATGTTCAAATTGTGGCCTGTGGGGTATATGCAGCCCCCAGGCCCCCTTTTTTCCTCTTCATCCCTCCAAGAAAAGCCGGATTTAAATCCATAATCACAAAGAATCAATATGGGTTTCAGAGAAACAAGTCATGCCACACACATCTGATCTCTTTCTTTGATAAAATTACCAGCTAGTTAGATGAAGGGAATGCTGTGGATATAGTATAGACAGGGTTCCCCATGATATTCTTGCACACAAGCTTGTAAAATGTGGGCTAGACATGGTAACTGTTACATGGATTTGTAATACCGGCTGAACCCAAGGTGTTCAACATGGCTTCCTTTTCATCCTGGAGAGAAGTGACCAGTGGGGTCCCACAGGGGTCTGTCCTGGGCCCAGTGTTAGTCAACATCTTATCAATGACTTTGGATGACAGAATTGGGGACATACTTATCAAATTTGCAGATGACACCAAATTAGGAGGAGACTAATACTCCAGAGGACAAGATCAAAATTCAAAATGCACTTGAAAGACTAGATGGAAGCTGGGCCAAAGCTAACAAAATGAAATTCAACCAGAGAAATGTTAAGGTACTGCACTTAGGCGGAAAAAATGAAATGCACAGATATGGAATGGGGGACACCTGGCTGAATAAGACTACGTGTGAAAGAGATCTAGGAGTCCAAGTAGACCAACAAGTTGAACAGAGTCAACAGTGGCGACGCGGCAACTAAAAAGGCCAATGCAATTTAAGGCGGCATGAATAAAAGTATAGTGTCTAGATCAAGAGAAGTAATAAGTGCCACTGTACTTTGCTTTGGTCCAGGCCCCACCTGGAATATGGTTGTCCTTCTGGGGCACCACAATTTAAAAAGGCATTGAGAAACTGGAGAGTGTCCGAAGGGGTGACAAAAATGTGAAGGGTCTGAAACTATGCCCTATGAGGAACGACTTAGGGAGCTTGGGATGTTTAGCCTGGAGAAGAGAAGGTTAAGAGGTGATCTGATAGCCCTGTTTAAATATTTGAAGGATGTCATATTGAGGAGGGAGCAAGCTGTCTTTTCCTTTCTGCTGCTCCAGAGAACAGGACCCGGAACAATAGATGCAAGCTACGAAAAGAGAGTCCCACTCAACATTTAGGAGGATTTCCTGACAGTAAGGCTGCTGACAGTGGACACACTCCCCTTGGAGGGTAGTGGAGTCCTCCATTTGGAGTCTTTAAGCAGAGGCTGCATGGACATCTGTCAGGTGCTTTGATTTGGATTTCCTGCCATGGCAGGGGTTGGACTGGAGGCCCTTGTGGTCTCTTCCAACTCTACGATCATCGATTCTATGAAAACATCTACTGCCCAAATCTAAAGAGTTGAAACACCATTGTGGTGCAGATGAGGCACTATATAATTTGTGAGGCACTAGTCTTTCCATTCTTTAGATAAAAGTGATAAATATAATAAACAATGATTTTCAAACCTTATCTTTGCTCTGTCTACAGCAAGCTAAAACCCCAGGTAGAAAACACTACACTGTGGCAAGTCAGGAAGCATTGGTCTGATGACTTCAGCTCTTAAGATGTGAGAGTCTATACCACCATTCCATTCCAACATTTTCAGGGCAGTTTGCAATAAAAAAAAGAAGGCATTAAAATCATACCACATTGCTTTCAATCATTTCATTTGGATGTTGCCTTTATCCTAGAGTGGAACCCAAGGTATCTTCCAAAGAAAATCAATTTAAACACCTTAACCATTTTTAAAAAGGAATTAAAAATCCCCACACTAAACAGTATAAAATCATTTAAGACATACAAAAATATATATAAAAAATAAAACACACATCCCAATAAGATCCCTGCTTATCTATTAAAAAGCATTAAATAAAAAGGGCTTTGCTGGCCAGTGAAAGGAAGCAGGAAAAGAGGGAGACAACCTATCCTTCCATGGAAGGGCATTCCAGATGGTGGGAGCAGCCACCATCTCTTTTTCATGTCCTCACCAAGAAAGTCTGTGATGGTGGTGGGACTGAGTGAAAGCCTTCCCATGTAGATTTTAAAATTTTGGCAGGTTGGTATGAGGAGATATGGTCTTTCAGATAGTCTGGACCTAAACCATATACCGTAGGGCTTTATAGGTCATGACCAGCACTTTGAATTGTGCCTAGAAATAAATCAGCAGCCAGTGAAGCTGTTTTATCAAGGGAATTATATGCTCTCTATAATTAGCCCCAGTCAGCATTCTAGGGGCAGTATTTTGGACCTCTGGAAGTTTCTGAACCATTTCCAACCCACACAGAGTGCTTTACGGTAGTCCAAACAAAATGTAATCAAGGCTTTCATCACAGTAGCCAAGATCTGATGTCTCAAGGACACTCACCTCACGTGAGAAGTGAGGAGAAAGCAAATATTGTTGCTTAAAGCAGTGACATTATGACCAAGTCAAATACAATTGGCTATATTATACCATGGCTATCCCTTATGTGATCTCTGAATACCTGGAATAACCCAGGGAAGCAAAAAGTAGAGTAGCAACAAACCAACAGCAAAGTGGAGAAACAACTAGATGATTGATTGATTCATTGACTGATGATAGAATTAATGTGAGGAGTGAGTTGTTGCAATTCCCTGAAAATCCCCCTGTCAAACTGAACAGATTGGTGGATTAATTTTTGGCTCAGTCCTACCACTGAATAAAAGATACAAGGTTTGCGGGTGACAGCCAATGTCTATAAATATTCAACAAAACTATCTGGTCAGATTTCCAGAACTTGAGAAACATTAATGTCTATAAATAAACACTGGATCTCAAAATAATAAAGGGCAAATTAACCTAAACTGGCATTTTCCTTGAATTCTAGTATTAGGATAGTGTACTTTATTGTTGGTAAAACACCTGCTGCTTGAAGAATTGTTTTCATAGCAATTCCACTGTTATCTTCTGTTGTTCCTGCTTGATTTCTTTTCTCCACACACACTATCAACTCATCCCTGCAAGTTGTCACATTATACAAAACCTATTCAGGCTGTTTAAAGAAGACTCCTGGCTACCTAGGGGAAAAACAGCAAACACTTTGTGCCAGACTAAAATGCTGTAGTTTTTTCTAAATCTCTTGTTTCTATAGTACTTTTCAGTGAATAAAGTGCTTTATGATCCTCATTTCCTTTATGATCCTTATCACAACCGTCCCACGTGTTATCATGTTGCTAGCAGATAACTGAACTAGAGAGACAACAACTTGCCCAAGGCATCTTCTAAGATCATCAACTAAGATCATGTTGATCTGGGGTGGGAATCTACTACATGTCCTAGCTAGGGCAACCTCCAGCCTGGCATACAACTTAGCTTTGATTGTCTCACGTTTCTTTACCACTGACTGCAAATCTCACAGTGTGAGATTGCTGCCACATTATTGCCTTGCTTAATTTTTCTCTCTCCATACCAGCAATGTGAGTGGCTGTGTGCTCCCCTGTCCCCAAAATGCAGGGATCATTTAGTTTCATTACATTCCAATAATTCCCCCACCCCACTCCTAAAAAAACAGGCAACAGCCTCTTTGGAGAGACTGCTTATAGTTCAGTAGTAAAGCATGCTTTGCATATATAACATCCCACATTAAATTCCTGGCATTTCCAGTTTTAAAGTCCTACATTTCCTTTGAGACTTTAAAATATTCTGTGAGCTGGTATGGCTGTGCTTTTTCCTTTTGCTTTCATTCTTGTGGATGCTTGCCAGCAAGACAAGAAGAACAGTTAAGGATGAACCAAGCCAGCTCAATGAGAACTAAAGGATTCATCTGAATAGCTGTGGTGTAAAACGTGGCAGTTGTACAAAGCGTGAAAAGGAAACTATTACCACAATACTAAGTGGAATAGAATTATATTTTATAGTTGGGCAACCACCCACAGTCTTTATTAGGAGTGGGAGATACAGGGTCAAATGCGTTCATAAATTCCAGTTCTGTATTGTCTCACTATAATTGTCCCCAGATTATGTTGTGTTTTTCCAGCAACATTACAGATATTTTGTTGTTATTATTATCTTGCTTTCACCCAGTATCTCATGCACCCTCTAGTGTGAATAGTAGGAATGACACCATCCATCTACTGGTTTCAAATACAAGTTGAGTCTCCCTTACCTGAAATGCTTGTGATCAGAAGTGTCTTGGATTTTGGAATACCTATATTGGCATATATGTACACAATAAGAAATCTAGGAGGTGGGACCCAAGTCTAAACACAAAATTCATTTGTATTTTGTATACACCTTATACATAGAGTCCAAAGGTAATTTTGTTCAGTATTTTTTAAATACTTCTGTGCATGAAACAAAGTTTGTGTACATATATTGAATCATCAGAAAATAAAGGTGCTACTATAACAGTCACCCAGGGAAAAAAAAATTCTGGTTTTCTGATTGGGGATTTCCAGATGAAGGAGACTCAGTCTGTACTAGATCAAGAATCAGATCCCAGTCTTAACTGTTTTCTCAAGCCTACGTTGTTGTCAGTGGAACTATGTGTCAGGATAAAACACAGAGTATTTGTTCTAATTCCAGCTGTCCAGTGACTCCCAAAAGTTCTGGTTTCCCTTAGTAAAGGCCAGCTTATTAAGCAGATTCCCTCAATATCAGCCATGGGATTCATTCAGACACACTGAAACTACTCAATGATATTTCTTTAAATCAAATCCTCCTGAGGACATGGAATAGTCTTTATGTTATCTTAGTATAAAACCTGACAAATGGAAGCTACGTTGCATTAGAAATAAAGCAGTTTCCCCGTGATGACTGTTTTAAAGAAGAAATAAAATGGCCGTCCCAGTTCTGTCATTTCCTCCACAAAGTCTCTTCCATTCACAGCAATACTGTTATGTCCCTACAGAGAGTGATGTGAATTAAAATTGCTACCAATTAGATCCATAAGATAAAATGTTTCAGAGAATTTATTACATATATTAAAATCCCCACATACAGTTTCATTATTCTTGAAGACCCCCTTATACTCCCATATTACCTCCATTTTTATAAGGAAGCTATAGTTGTGTTATGGGGTTGTCTCTTAGGGACTTTTATTTGATATTAATTGCATTATATTCCTATCTTGTTTTTTTAATAGAAATTCTCTTTAATACAAAGAGACATGCACCATTCAGAACGGTTAATAGCAAAGATCGCTGCCCAGATGATGTTTAAGTCTGATCGGGCCAGTGTGCTATGTTAGGTTTTAATTTTAAACATATGACTGTTTCATCACATGCCAAATGACATTTGTTGCTGCCAGTGTCAAGGAATGCAGTGAAGTAATCATGTGCCTATTTCATGTGCCCTTTTGTAATATCTAGTCCCAGGGCCCTTTCACACTACACATTTATAGCACTATGATTCTACTTTAACTGCATCCTATGGGATCTTAGGGTTTGCAGTTTGGGGGAGGCACAAGAGTTCACCTTGTTGAGAATTCTAAATACCCTTTCCTAAACTGCAAATCCCAGGATTTCATAGTATGTTACTGGGATAGTTAAAGTGGAAACACAGCACTATAATTATGTACAGTGGGCCCTTGGTACCCACTGGAGTTTGGTTTCAGGTAAGGTTGCCATAAATCAGGACCTCCAAACCGGGACAAATGTAGGACAACATTTTCAAATGTAGGACACTTTTTTAAATGCAGATCCAAGCCTCTCCCTCCCAGTTTCACTTTCCTCCCCTCCCCAACCCCTTCAGGGGAGAGGAAATCCCCAGAAAGGAGAAGCCTGGGCAGCGGAGGACAAGCCTAGACCGAGGACGCAGGCTCCTGAGGGACTTGTGTGCTTGGCCCAGGCCTGTCCTCCGAGGCCACTCTCCTCTTCCCAGACCTCCCCTTTCCCCCAAAGGGCTCTTTGGAGGGAAGAGAAGGAAGGCAGGAAAGGAGAGGAGAGACCTGGGCACTAGCCCAGTCCTGCTCTTCCCTGACCTCCCCTTTCCTGCAAAGGGCTCTTTTTGGAGCCCTTTGAAGGGAAGGGGAGCAGGGAAGGGGAGGAATTGGCGGCTGTGGAGGACAGCCCCAGGCCTCTCCTCAGAGGCTTCATTTTCCTCAGGACAAAGGGAGAAGCCTGACCCAAGCAGGGAAGGTAAGTAGGGAACTAGGGAGGGAGGGAGGGAGGGAGGAGACGAGGTGAGGGACTTTTGTCCCCAATCCGATGTCCCATGCTTCTTCACCGAGACTCTACTGTACACAGAAAGTGCACTTTGGGGGGGGGGAACCTTTGAAAATGGGCACCCACCTCCTCCTCCTCCTCCTTCTGTTTCCCCCTCCTCCTCCTCCTTGCCATGCACTAAGAAAGGGCGCTTTCCCCTCCCCCCGGCTGGCCCAGAGTCTCACTCCTCCTCCAAGGGTCTACCTCCTGCTGGAGGCTGGCCAATGGCAGAGTGGGGCTGGAAACAGCTCCGCTCCAGCTGCTGTGCCATTGGCCAGCCAGCCTCAAGGGGACGAGTGTTCCCTTTAGGCGCGATGGCTGCTGGCCGGGCCCAAACCCAGGATTTAGAGTGAACCAGACCGTGACCGTGCCAAACTGCAAAAAACGTTACAAGCACGGGCACAGCAGGGTTATGGCATCCCTAGTTTCAGGGCCACTTGTGGATATAAAAATCTGTGGATACCCAAGCCCCATTATATACACTGGCATGGTAAAATAGTGTTCCTCACATAAAATGGCAAAATCAAGGTTTGCTTTTTGGTAATATATATATATATATATATATATATATATCTCCACACACACACACACACACACACACACACTTGTCCCTCCCTATTTGCTAGGGTTAGGGGCACAAGACCCCTATGAATATGGAAAAAACCACAAATAACAAAAACACCATGTTTTTACCTGAGAGGACACCTCTCTAGGAAGCTCTAGGTCCTCCAGCGCAACTCTGTGCTTACCATGCAACAGACACTGCACCTGAGGAGCTACAAATGCCTAGTAGAGTGTTCTATCTTGGAATCTCTAGGTCTTTCTGTGCAATTTTTAGGTAAAGCTGACCACAGAGTTGCACTGGAGGACCTAGATATTCCTAGAGAGAACATATTAATCAAATCCGCAAATATCAAAGCCACAAATATGGAGGGATGAGTGTGTATATATATATATATATATATATATATATATATATATATTCAAGATGAGGATGATTGAATCCATGGGTACAGAATCCATGGATATGGAGCAGGGGTAGGCAACCTTTTTGAGCCGGGGGCCGGGTTGCTGTCCCTCAGACAACTGGGGGGCTGAAGCCAAAAAATAAATAATTAAATATTTTTTTTAAAAAAAATTAAATAAATAAATAAACTGGGACAAATGTAGGACAAAAATTTCAAATGGAGGACACTTTTATTTAAAAAATGGAGGAAACCCTAAAAAAATTGCTGATTTTTTAAAAAATGTTAGTATAAATGCATGTTTCGGAGGCTTCTATAGACAATTGCCCCCCTTGCCTGCCACTTGCCCCCCCTTGCCCACCTCCTCCTGATAGGCTAAAGGCCCCACGCCCTCATGTGAGAGGCCAAAGGCTCCGGAGGCAATCGGCGGCAGGACCGGGCTGGGGCCGGTCCCAAGGCCTTGCCGGGCCGCATCCGGCCCATGGGCCACAGGTTGCCTACCCCTGATATGGAGGGTCATCTATAGTGTAAAAGGATCACCAGACTTTTGGGGACAACTTGGCTCCATGTTTGAATTGGAGTGGATTATGTGTCATGATATTCTGCTTGTTTTCAAGTGGACCAAAAACCATTCTATCATTTTCAATGGACTTAAAACAATCTCCAGATCTGCACAGACAGAACTACTGTATATCAGCATACCAGACAATCACTTGATCCAGGCCGAGTAGGATTGGAAAAGTTAGGATTTGGGACAACAGCTCCCAGAATCTCCCTGCCAACATGACCATTGACAATGGCAGGATAATTTTGGCAGCTCTAGTTAAAAAGTTACTTTTCTAACCTAAGCTATGACTTTTACGGAATTGAAAGAGACAGGCACTTTAAAAAGCCATTTTCTTTTCTTTCCAGAATTGCTGCCAAAGTCTTTCTGGACTTAGGCCTTGGGAATATGCAGCCATCCAGATGTTGTGGGACTGTAATTCCCACCAGCACTAGACAATGATAAGGAATGATGGGAGCTGCTGTCCAACAACTCCTAGAGGGCCATATGACCCCCAGCCCTAGACATATAAGAAGATGAGGCTATTTATCTCAATGGTTTTCCACATCTCCAGGGTTTGCCTGCTGCCTTACATCTAGCCTTGGCAAGGTTAAGAGAGAAACAGACCAGTTACAAAGATGGCCCACAAGCTAAATGAATCTCACGTAATTTAAATATAAATCATTCCTACTTCTCTCACCTTCAAGCCCTGGCTTAGTCCTAATCAATGTTTTGCCCAGTTGTGAGTTCTGATGTTTTCAGACAGATCAACTTGACTCCCAAGTCTTATATTTCATGAGGAAAGCAAGAAAAGATAAGGTGTGTGTTGTGTGCCTTTATGGCAGCCCCAAGGCAAACCTATTGTGGGGTTTTCTTGGCAAGATTTGTTCAGAGGGGAGTTGCCTTTTTGCCTTCCTCTGAGGCTGAGAGTGTGTGACTTGTTAAAGGTCATCCAGTGGGTTTCCATGGCTGACCAGGAATTTGAACCCTGGTCTCCAGAGTGGTAGCCCAGTGCTCAAACCACTACACCACACTGACTCCCCAAGGATATAGTACTATTCATATTTCCTTGAGAATGTGTTCCATTTACAATTGTGTGAATTACCTCTCAGTAAACCTAAATAGGATTGGCTTCCCTGCACCCAGTTACGTATATCACTTATACTGAGTCAAACCGTTGGTCCAATCTAATTCTTACTGTCAACACCAACTAATAGTTTTCCATGGTTTCAGGCAGGAATTATTCCAGCCCTTCTAGAAGATTCTTCCAGGAATTGAAGCTGCGACCTGTTGCACATACAGCTGTATTCTCCCAATGAGTTGCAGTCCTTTCCATATCTGTAACCTTTGCAGATCCCATTGCCCCCATATCAGAACTAGTCTTGAAAGCTCAGTCTTTACAAGTCCAGGCATAGGGACCTGTTGCAGTCATTTGAAATATAAGAGTAGAATTTAATTAAATCTGTACAGATAGGTATGGTCCAGCCAGAAATAAAAGTCTGGCCCTTTGAACTTTACAAGAAAATCTAGCTTGTGAGTATGCTAGTGAATTTTTGTTCCTAGCAGTTTCGGCAACTTTAGATTCCCCACAAGCAGCAGCTGCAGCCAAATGAAATGGCTGTCAGGGTGTCAAAACAGACCTTCTTTATCATCAGAGAAATAAGAGGATGGAAGAGCACCCATTCATGTTCATCAGTCAATAATTTCTTATCGCACCAAGGCTTCCCACTCCCCAGTACAAATTCATCCAGGACTGTCAAACTGTGACAACCTGAATGAAGAAGACATCACGCTGTGTAGAGGGCCCTTTGAAATGTTTGGCAAAACTCTCTCTTACAATTGAAGCAAACAAATGAAGATTTGTTCCAGATGAATGAAAGGTGGCAGAATCATCCTGTTGTAAAATCATCAGGTAAATCACCTTGAAAGATAAATGAGATGTAAGATGTTGCTTGAGTTAAATGGAAAAGAATTTGAACTGATTGCACATTGCTGTTGCAACATGTTCAGTCCTTGGCTAAGAGTCCTGGTCAATCTTCTCCTTGCACAAGGGAAATCTAAACACCTCCAAATTCCAAGAGCTGCCTAATCTAGAGAGTATGATTTGAGGAGTACGTTGTGAGGGACAAATTGACTTGCTTGTCATCATGGTGCTATTCAAGTGTTTAATAAATCATCCATTGACTTCGGGGAGCCATGATTTACACTTTCACTAAAATGTGTTTGTTGATAAGTGATCCTCATTGTAAAAAAACACAATCTTTTTTTAAGGGTTGCCTTTTTGAAATTTTATTTTTTAATAACGAAGATCCAAGTTAGACTATGTCCTGTACTTTTTGTTATTGAACTTGAAAATATGAATAAAAACTCTTTAGGTCATAATCTGTATACCAAAATCAGAAAGCTTTCTGGGGCCCATCTTAAGGCAACTATAGACCCAGCTATTGATTTCCTTTCTCCAGGAAAGGCTTAAGTCTGAATATGTTTGAGAACTGTCCCAAACCCTTTATTCTGACTTGGTTATGCTAACATAGGTCGCTACAAGTTGGGAAAAGAAACTGTTTCTACATTCATCTGTTCCTGCATCTTCCTTATGCCCTAGCAAAACAGTAGGACAAAACATCAGTGTATAAACAAATAAATTCAGCAGCTCTTTAGACAGATGCATATCAGCAACACTATATCAGGGTGGACGGCTATGGAAGGTTGGGGGTGGGGGGCAAGTTAGCCCCTAGGAGAACTCGGAAGGCCATGACTGTTTCTGTGAAACCAAATACAAACATAATAAAAATAATTGTCCCTAAACACTTTTAGGGAGTATGGGGGCATTTTAGGCATGTTTTAGGCCCAGAGTCCCCAGCAAAATGTGGTAGGAATGTACCTCATGCCCCCATAGTGGGTAATTTGGAGAATTTCAGGAGAAAAATTGTTTGATTTTTTTTACAGGAATTGTTGATGACCCATGCCCGCATCCCAGCAGGCCTCCAAATATGATGGAAATGCCTTCTATGTCCCCACTGAATGTATTTGGAGTGTCTAAAACAAAACTGACTCTCTCTGGAGATTATAACATGGGAAAGTGTCCTCCTCCCATGCTTAATTGGTGTTATTTGCACGATCAGGGGGGGGGATTATCATACCCTCACATGCTTATCCCGTTCTTCTACCATAAATACTAATGGACCCATCTTTTGATGTATACTGTGTGTGTGTGTGTGTGTGTGTGTGTGTGTGTGTGTGTGTGTAAACAATTATTTTTGACTCTGAAGGTAACGAAAACAGCTTGGGGCACTCCTGCTCTGTATGGAAATGTACAGGTCTGAAACTTTCCCAAATTGATTCTCTTTCATTTCTGATGGTCGCCCTTAGAAAAGACAAACCTGCACTTAAATAAGTCAAGAAGCATGCAGCGGTGTGTTGAGGTAACTTGCAGTTCCAAGCAGAATGGAAGGTGTGGTGTGACAAGCATCCCCTGCAGCTGGTAGCAGCAGTCTAACTGCAAAGCCAGCCTTGCCCACTCAGCTCAGAACCATAAATTGATGCCAAATCCCTACAGGCATTGTAATGATCTCAATCATTCTGGTTATAGATGCAGATATAGAGGTATCTCACATCAGTAGAAGGTATGAGAACATGCATGCATGGGATATCTGGTCTTTTACATTTATGCACATCCTTTATGTAACTTTCTGTTGTTTATGATCAGGAGAAAAATGAGGAGTGTATCCTCTTTGTGTTTATTTAATAAATCCTATGTATTTATCTCAATCTCCACCATCACCACCATCACCACTGAACATTTATAGCCTTCCTTTTCTCCAAACGACTCAGGATGGATGGAATACATGGCCCTAGTCTAGCTTTATCCTCTCAATCACCCCATGAGGCAGGACAACCATAAAAGATGACTGGCTGGAAGGTACCCAGTAAGCTTAATCCCTCAGTGGTGAGCAGAAATGGGTTCCCTTTCACACTACAGTGTCCCAGGATTTGTAGTCTGTGGAAGCATTAGAGTTATCTGACTGAGAATTCTAAATACACACCTCTAAAATTAAAATTCCCAAATTCCATAGCATGTTGCCATGGCAGTTAAAATGGAATCATAGTACTATAATGGTGCAATGTGAAAGGGCCCCTGGTTCTTCCCGTCCCCAGTTCAACTCTCTACCTGCTAAAATAGACCAGATTTTGATGATGCTCTCTTTTGGTTTTATCTTTTTTCTTATTTGAGGCTAATGAGAGTTATATACGTACTGTAACTGCTTTTAGATTCCTTTTAGCCTTGCAAAACAAGTGCAGTTTCCCTGCTCTCTCTTTTTAATTATTTAAACTGTAAGCTTGCAAGCTTAGCTAGATAATTGTATTTATGCCGAGTGCCTAGACCATTTTTAGTACTCTTACAAATAAATGATGAGGATGGTGATTATAATGATTACAGGGAGGGATAGGATTGGACTGATTACAGCACAGATGAATTTTACATCTTCTTGGAAATTTGCATCTACCCAGGATCACACTGCCATTGTTATTTCCACTGTAATTGAGACAACCTTTTAAATAATGCATACAATTGTAGAATTGAAAGTGACACCGAATGTCATTTGGCCTAACTCTCTACCAATGCAGGAATCCACAGGTAAGGTGTACTTCATAGATCCCCATCCAAACTATTTAAACCCCATACAAACAAACCAGACACCAACATTTAAAGATAATCCATTCCAGTATTGAGTATCTCTTACTGTTAAATTCTTCCAAATGTTTAGGTGGTAAAGGCTCTAGAAACCAAGTTCTATGAAGAACAGTTGAGGAAGTTGGGTATGTTTACCCTTGAGAAGACTGAGGTTTGATGGGATAGAGTTCTTTCCATATCAGAAGGGCAGTCATTTGGAAGATAGAGCAAGCTTGTCTTCTCTTGTCCCATGGGACAAGCTCTGAAGCAGAGTGGGTTCAAATTACAAAAACAAAAAACAAAACAGATTCCAGCGAATATTAAGAACTTTCCATGGTAAAAACAGACTATCTTGGAAGGTGGGGAACTTTCTTTTATTGAAACTTTTAAAACACCAGTTGATGGCCAGCTGTCAGGGATGCATTAGCTGTAGATTCCCGCATTGGCAGGAGGTTGGACTAGATAAACTTTGGTTATTGTTGTTGTGTGTCTCCAAGTCATTTTTGACCTATGGCGACCCTAAGGCTAACCTATCATAGGGTTTTCTTAACAAGTTTCTTCAGAGGTTGTATTGCCATCCTCTCAGGCTGAGAGAGTATGACTTGCCCAAGGTCAAGTGCATAGTCCAACACTCAAATCACTACACTATGCTGGTACATACAATTCTATGAGTATGTGATATCTTTTTCTTATAATTTAAATCCATTAGTTTGGGTCCTACCTTTTTCATAGTTTTGGCCCTATTCTTCTATCTTCCAAGATCATCCTGAATCCTAATTCTGCCTTCTTACCTATTAGCTATTCCTTGCAGTTTGGTGTTGTCTGAAAATTTGTTAAGTATGCCCTCTGTTCCTTCATCCAAATTATTTATAAAACTGCTGTTGACCAAAACCAGGCCAAGGGCAGAACTCTGCAGAAACCCAGTTCTTTCTAGGAGCCATTGGTGAGCACACTTTAGGTTTGTTTGTCAACCAGCCACAGATCAAAGTAACAATAGCATCCAAGAACATAGCAAGGAATGTCACTGTGAAGGATGCTCTACTATAAACCTTGCTGAAAACATTACAGATATCAAGATATACAACATGCTCATCCCTGATCAACAAGCTTCTAACTTGATCAAAAGAAGAGATAAGATTAGTTTGGCATGACTTGTTTTTGAGAAACCCATGCTGGTGCTTTGTAATCACAGAGTAACTGTTTAATTATCTGGTTTTAACTTTCTCTGTACTATTGTCAAGTTTATTGGCTCCTTTAGACACAATCCTTTTTGAAGATGAGGCCATTTGCTCACCTATAGTTTGCAGGACCTTCATTGGTTATCCAATAATTTTCAAGGATTGTAGACAGATACTCTGAAGTTACAATTGCAAGTCAGTTTACTGCTCTTGGATGAAATTCATCAGGCCTTGGAGACCTGAATTCATTTAAAGTATTTAGGTGTTCCTATCTCTTACCTGTCTGGGGTGCAGCACCTCATCATATAATTTATTTATTTTTCTAATGAGATTTACTATATCTTTTCTTTTTTGAGGAGGAAAGAGGAAAAATAGTTGTCAAGCAGTTTTTGCAAGCTGGGGCCCAGTAAAAAGTACAGAACTGCCTTTTGTCATGGGCAAATGAAACATTTAACTAGTAGATTTTCAGGACTCAGAAAACAGGGTTGCCAGAATCCTCAGATTAAAATATCAAATGCAAGTTGTGATTCCTTACAAATAAGTGAGAGTAGCTATGGTCTCCTTAAGATGGAGACATACCCACTAAAGGGTTTCTCTGGAAGAACTCCCAATAGACCCCTTCGCTGTATTTTGCACAATGTCATGGTCTGAGCATTGGACTAGGGCACTGGGAGACATTCCTGGTCAGCCATGGAAACACAATGTGTAACTTTGGGCAAGTCACACTCTCTCAGTGTCAGAGGAAAACAAAAAGGTAAACCCCTTCTGAACAAATCTTGCCAAGGTTCACTTTAGGGTCACCATGTCAGAAACGACTTGAAAGCATGTGTGTTTTCGAATGACACTCATGTTTAAAATTTCAGTTTTTATGTCACCAATTTTTATTTCGCATTTATGCGACATTATGGAATCTTGGATTAATGCTTTATATATCTTCAGAATACCTGATTATCTGTACTGGCTATTTAGTTTTATTCTGTATTGTGTGTATATATTTATTGTATTATAGTACTGTATTTTAGTATTTGATATTATTGCAATAATTATGTTTTATTCTGTAACTGCTTGTGAAAGTCCCACGTACACGGATGGACCTATATAGACAAAGCAACTGTCACATGGATTTGTAATTGGTTGACCAGCTGAACCCAAAGGGTGCTCAATGATGGCTCCTCTTCATCCTGGAGAGAAAGGAGAAGCCAGGCATAGTCAGACACACATTCTAGACTTTAGGAAAACTGATTTTAGTAAACTTAGAGAAATAGTCTGGGGGTGATCCCATGGTCAGGAATACTAAAAGAGAAGGGAGTTCAAGACGGAAGGGAGTTTCTCAAGGGGAAGATACTGAAGGCACAATTTCAATCAGTTCCAATGAGGAAGAAAAACGGGAGGTGTCTCAAGAAACCAGGATGGATGACTAAGGAACTTTCAACTGAGCTAAGTTTTAAACAGAACATGTATAAGAAACGGAAAAATGGGGAAATCACCAAAGAGGAATTCAAATAAATAGTGAGCATGTGTAGGGGTAAAGTCAGAAAAGGTAAAGTGCAGAATGAACTCAGGCTTGCTAGAGAGGTTAAGAACAACAAAAAGGGCTTTTTTGAGTATGTCCACAGCAAAGGAAGAAGGAAACGGTAGGGCCACTGCGTGGAGAAGATGGCAAAATGCTAACAGAAGACAGAGAAAAGGCAGAGTTACTCAACACCTTCTTTGCCTCAGTCTTCTCAGAAAAGGCAAAGGGTGCTCAACCTGAGGATAATGGAGCAGAGGACAGAATAGGGGAATTTCAGTACAGAATAAGTAAAGAGATAGTAGGAACACCTTATTAATCTAAATGAATTTAAGTCTCCGGGACCAGATGAACTCCATCCAAGGGTATTAAAAGAATTGGCTAATGTAATATCGGAGCCATTGGCAATAATCTTTGAAAACTCCTGGAAAACAGGAGAGATCCCAGCAGACTGGCGGAGGGCAAACGTTGTCCCCATCTTCAAAAAGGGGGAAAAAGAGGATCCCAACAATTATCGTCCAGTTAGTCTGACATCAGTACTAGGAAAGATTTTGGAGCAGATCATTAAACAGAGAGTCTGTGAACATCTAGAAGGCAATGCCATAATCACAAAAAGTCAACATGGGTTTCAGAGAAACAAGTCATGCCAGACAAATCTGATCTCTTTCTTTGATAAAATTACCAGCTTGGTAGATGAAGGGAATGCTGTGGATATAGTATATCTTGATTTCAGTAAGGCCTTTGAGAAAGTTCCCCATGATATTCTTGCAAACAAGCTTGTAAAATGTGGGCTAGACAAAGGAACTGTTAAATGGATCTGTAATTGGTTGACCGGCTGAACCCAAAGGGTGCTCAACAATGGCTCCTTTTCATCCTGGAGAGAAGTGACCAGTAGGGTCCTACAGGGCTCTGTCCTGGGCCCAGTGCTATTCAACATCTTTATCAATGACCTGGATGACAGAATTGGGAGCATACTTATCAAATTTGCGGATGACACCAAATTAGGGGGAATAGCTAATACTCCAGAGGACAGGATCAACATTCAAAATGACCTGAATAGATTAGAAAGCTGGGCCACAGCTAACAAAATGGGGGACACCTGGCTGAACGAGACAACATGTGAAAGGGATCTGGGAGTCCAAGTAGACCTCAAGTTGAACATGAGTCAACAGTGTGATGCGGCGGCTAACAAGGCCAATGCAATTTTAGGCTGCATCAATAGAAGTATAGTGTCTAGATCAAGAGAAGTAATAGTGCCACTGTATTCTGCTCTGGTCAGGCCCCACCTAGAATATTGTGTCCAGTTCTGGGCGCCACAATTCAAAAAGGACATTGAGAAACTGGAGCTTGTCCAGAGGAGGGCGACAAAATGGTGAAGGGTCTGGAAACCATGCCCTATGAGGAACGACTTAGGGAGCTGGGGATGTTTAGTCTGGAGAAAAGAAGATTAAGAGGTGATATGGTTGCCCTATTTAAATACTTGAAGAGATGTCATATTGAGAAGGGAGCAAGCTTGTTTTCTGCTGCTCCAGAGACTAGGACCCAGAACAGTGGATGCAAGCTCCAGGAAAAGAGATTCCACCTGAACATTAGGAGGAACATCCTGACAGTTAGGGCTGTTCGACAGTGGAACACACTCCTTCCTCGGAGCGTAGTGGAGTCTCCTTTCCTGGAAGTCTTTAAACAGAGGCTGGATGATTGCATGGCAGAGTGGGGTTGGACTGGATGGCCCTTGGGGTCTCTTCCAACACTATCATTCTGTGAAATAAAAGATGCTGCTGATAGTAATAATAATCACCATGGTTCAAAACAGTATCAACTGAGGGAGAACCAATTCTGCCCTAAAGCAACCCGTCTTGCCACGCAGCGACTCAAGCCAGCCTTGTCTCAAGGCGCATGCGCACTTCGATCACTCCTTCTTTGAAAACCCGGGAGCGGAGCAACTGCGAGGGGGCGGGGCCGTGACGTCAAAGCAGACGCCTGAAGCTCCCTGTCACGACCCTGACTGAGGGACGTTCGCCGCCATGTTTAGTGTGGGCACGTTACCGCTCTGGCGCCATTTTTATTATTATTATCATTATTTTTATTTCGGTCGCCTTCGTCGTTCTGATTCATTTCTTGCCAGCGGTGCCTCTCTCTCTTCCACCGCCCACCAGCGTAGGCGTGACGTCATGTTTTTGGTTCCCGAGCCCTGCCGACTCCTTTTCGGAGGAAGTGAACGCCCCTTTCCCCACTGGAGGTATTGCTTCCGGGTGAGACGAGGTGACCTGTGACCCCTTGACGCCGGCCTCTTTCTTTCCGGTGTTGGCTGCCGCCTGCGAAGAGAGTCAAGTGAGTGTCGGGGGGGGGGAGTCCTTCCATCCGCCGCCATCCTCCCCAGCCCTTGCGCCCCAAGCTCCCTCGGCCCTTTCGGGGGCCTCCCCTTCCCTCGAGGCTCAAGGGGCCGGGAGAATGAGGGGGCCCCGGCGGCCCTGAGGGCAGTGCAGGGCCGAAGAGGGGAGAGAGTGCATTGGGGCCTGGCCTCAGTAGCAGCCATTTCCCTCTCTGTAGAGAATCCCTAGGCCTGGGGAGCCTCTTGCCTTGCAAAATGGGCGCCTGGAGCGAACCCTAGTTTAGGCCTTTTGCAGGGCTTTGCGGTGAATGCAATATGGGAAAACTCAGGCTGCATCTCAGCGCTGCAAAGCTAGTCCATCTTGACACTGCCCCTGGCTAAATGCTGTGGAATTCTGGGAAATGGTAGCTTTGTCAGATGTTTAGCCTTCTCTGCCTGAGAACTCGGGTGCCACCTAAGTGAGATCCGTATTCTTAGTTCTTTGGCAAGCCATGGGCAGCCAGGTATCCATATTCCCTGCCTGTTGTGTCCTTTACCTGAAATGCTTGGGACCAGAGGCGTTTTGGGGTTTGGGATGCTGTATTAGCATCTGCGTCATGAGACATCTTGGAGGTGGGACCAGAGTCTGAGCAGCATGACATTCAGACACACAGAGCATGAAGGTAATTTCATACACAACATTGTTAACAGTTTTAAGACTGGGACCCCACTAAACCCTGGTCTAAGTCAGTGATTTAGAAACTCAGGTCTTAGAGATGTTTTGAACTTCTGCTCCAAGAAGCCTTGGCCACTTTGGCCAATTGGGCCAGGATTCTGGGAACCAAAGGCCAAAACACCTGGAAGGCCAGAGCTTGGGAATCACTGGTCAAAGTAAATGCCTGTTTTCCCTTGGATGTATAAGAAAGCTGTTACTAGTTGATACTGGCCCAGACTATTCTGTCTCTGGATGCACCAGAGCAGGGAAACAGGATCAAAACACCTTTAGGTTTCGTTTTTCACTAGGTAAGTCTTCATTGTTTATTGATGTGTCATCCACAAATTTTAGGAATCGCTTCTAAAAGCTGTGAAGAAGGCAAAGGACAAACAAGACATTAGCAGATTGGGCCTGAGATGTGTTGAATCTTAATCTAATGCAGCATTATAAACAGCTCTGCTCCAAGAGCAAGTCCTTCAGGGTCTTATGTCTCCTCCAATACTTCTTGTTTTCCTATACAGAAATGGCACCTCGCAAGGGTAAGGAAAAGAAGGAAGAGCAGGTCATCAGTTTGGGACCCCAGGTTGCTGAAGGAGAAAATGTGTTTGGAGTCTGCCACATCTTTGCTTCCTTCAATGATACTTTTGTCCATGTAACTGATCTGTCTGGCAAGTGAGTAGCACATGTTTGAAATTGCCTGCTGTTTGCTAAAATAGAAACTGTAGAGAGTTGTTGTGCTAAAAGCAAGCATATCTCGGTATCAGCATGACACATTATATTTTTTTTCCAGCTAAATATATGTTGAATGGATACCATTATTTAGAAGGATGGGACTTTGGTGAATGTGTTGTCAACAGTGTTTCATGACGTTGGCCTGAAACGCATGGGCCAAATAAAGCTGCTTTTAGCTGTAATCCGGTCCTTTGGGCTGTATAAAAAAAAAGGGGGGGGGAAATAATCCAGCTTCTGGCAATAGCCAGGTAGGAAAACTGTGGCAGTCCACTTTGGAAGTGGGCCATGTGGTCACCACAGTTGTGACTAGAGCGGCTAGAGCTTGTCTACTTGGTCTCCTTGTCTCTGTGGCAGCCTTTGCTAAGGCAAAGATAAATCCATCAGCTGTACACAGAGACTCCACTTCTTGCTGCCTGTTTGAGTCTGCAAAAAATGCCAGTAATCAACCATCTAACAAGATACTTGAGTGGTGATGAGCATTTAGCTTGAGGGGTGTCAGACAGTGCTGTCCACATAGTCTGGTAAACATCTAGGCCTCAGTCCTGTACACATCTATTTGGACATATGTGTGTTAGCACTGTAACTCACAGAACGTAATGTTGCACTGGTATCACAGCCAGACCTTGAATTAAGTATAGGGGCTAGAGAGTCTGGCTTTGGCCTATGAAAATCCTGTTTGTTAGAATCACAAATTGTTTAGGTACACAGCCCTGTCCTTTCTGCAAGCCTGTGATAAGATTTAAAAGTTACATTTTCTGTGTTAAGAAACCATTTTGCTGAGAAATTGGGCACACTTTGTTCCTCTAGTGTTAGTATGCTTTATTTCTCCTGTAAAAATGAGACTGAGCATAGATTCCTGCACTAATGTCTTGTTTCCTCTTGTTTGCTCAGAGAAACAATCTGTCGAGTGACTGGTGGCATGAAAGTGAAGGCCGACAGAGATGAATCTTCACCTTATGCCGCTATGTTGGCAGCCCAGGATGTAGCCCAAAGGTGCAAGGAGCTGGGGATCACTGCCCTTCACATCAAGCTGAGGGCTACAGGAGGCAACAGGTGCTTAATTTCTCTCTGTATGTCAGTTCTGTGCAGAGGGAGTTGAATTTGTAAACATTCAGTGGCATCATTGTGGAGTATAACTTGGACCAATCTGAGGTCCTTGGAATGTGTTAGATTATAACTCTTATCATCCTACATGACCATTGGCTATGGTATGGAGGTGGTTGTAGTACAGCACAGCTGGAGTCACTAGACGGGGAAAGACTGCTGTGTCAAAATTGAGAATGTGTCTGTAGGGGCTAAGAGAAAGTCCATTTGCCACTGAATGTAAACATTTACCTGTATTCTTTGGTGAATATTTAGTTCCTTTCCTTTCTAATTTGTACCTTTAGATAGTCCATGTTGTGGTTTTGTAAGTATACTTTGGTGAAAATTACTGCCCCTACTAGTGGTAAGAAGCCAGTATAGTGGCTACTAGTTTTGTTCATTTGTATTGTTTAGCAGCAGTTGCATATATGGTGCACCCATACATTGAAAGCCACGTGCCAGAAGAGGCAGTGGTGTGCGCACCATGCAGTGGGTATGAGCTCCATTGTTTTCAATGCGCTATTTCCCTTAAGCGAGTGGGGGAATGGATTCCCCATGTAAAGGAAGGGCACACTGTATTTTAGTTGACTGAATGCAGAGTTTCTGCCATCTACAGGTTTGGAGCTAGATGTAGTAAAGATAGTTGCACTGTTCACAAGAACTATTTTGATAAATAGTCATGCTAGTTTGCATTTCTAGTAAGCAGGTGGTCAGTACAAAATACTCTCACCTTTTGATCCAACAAGGACATATTTCTGAAGTTACTTGGGAACCAGACAGCTTTCATAAGAAGAGAGACTACAGCAGTGGTCCCCAAACTGTGCCTTTTAAGAGATTTTGGACTTCAGATCCCAGAAGCCTCGGTCATGTCCATTAATCTGGGATTCTGGGAGATGAAGTTCAAAATCTTTTAAAGAGCACAGTTTGGGGACCACTGCTCTACAGGATCGGATCAAGGGAAGTGCTAACAATAGCCAGCTAAAAAGCTTTAACTTGGGCTATTCCCCCAGCTCTTCCCTCCCCCTGTCTGGTCTGGAGCAATGGTCCAAAACACACTGCAGAAAAAATTTGAGGCTGCTTTAATTACCCTGTCTCAGTGTTAGGGAATCCTGGGAATTGTAGTTTATTGTGGCATCAGAGCTCTGACAAAGAAGGCTAAATGTCTCACAAAGCTACAGTTCCCAGAATTCCCTAGCATTGAGACAGGGCAATTAAAGACATCTCAGACTGGATTATTTCTGCTGTGTGTTTTGGACCAATTAAAAAAAAGATCCTTGTCCTCCCAGAATAGACTTTGTTTGTGCTTCCTTTCCCCAGATGAATTCTTATTGAATCATGTTGAGTTATATGCACAAGTGCCACAAATACAAGGCTAGCTTGTCTGGTTCATGCTCTTATTTTAATTTTATTCTTTTCAGAACAAAGACTCCTGGACCTGGAGCCCAGTCAGCCCTCAGAGCTCTGGCTCGATCTGGCATGAAGATTGGGCGTATTGGTGAGTTGTCTGAGAAGAACCCATGTTCTCTGGGGTAGATATCTTTCAAGGATATATGTCTGATAGATGCTTATCTTTAGTAATGTACAGTGCTCCCTCGGGTTACGAAATTAATTCGTTCCGCGGCTAATTTCGTAACCCGAAAACCTTCGTAACCCGAATTGCCATAGGCGCTAATGGGAAAAAAAGCCGCGGCTCTGCCGCGGCTCCATTTAAAACAGCGCCGGCGTTTTTTCGTAACCCGAAAAAACGTTCGTAACCCGAAACAATAAATCCCTATGGGATTTATTCGTATCCCGAAAAATTCGTAAGCTGGGTAATTCGTATCCCGAGGTACCACTGTACTGTTATTCCTACCTTGTCAAACAGTGGCCTAAATCCTATTGTGATTCCAGTCTAGAGTAAAACTATTGAATCAACTGGATTTACTCACAATTCAGCAATTGAGTTAATGGACCTACTATTGTTGAATTCCAGATTGTATGTGTAGGTTTGCTGTAACAATGCTGTCCTGCAAGATTTCTTTTGTGGGATGTTTGTAAGGGTACTATGTGTAAGAGAGGGAGGGACTACTATTTCTTTAGATATTTTGGACTAAACATCCAAAATCTAATGCTACTGGTTATGTTGGCTGGGGGTTCTGGGAATTGGAGTCTAAAACATTGGGAGGATCAAAAGTTATTATGCTGATGTGCACTGAAAGTCCTGAAACGTCTGCAATCCTATCTGACATTGGATTTTCACATCTAGAATTTAAGAGGCTGTAAATGGGAAGTATATTGTAATGCCTCATGAACCTTCATTCAAATTTTTTATCCCTGGTGGTGCAGTGGTTAAATGCCAGTCCTGCAGCCACAACACCAGGGGCTCCAAGGTAGACTCAGCCTTCCATCCTGTCATAGGTTGGTAAAATGAGTATGCAGCTTGTTGGGGTCAATTGGCTTACAGGCTGTAAACCGCTTAGAGAGTGCTGAGTTCACTGATAAGCAGTATAGAAATGTAAATGCTATTGCTAAAATGTTTTTTTAATGTTTTGAAGAATACCTATTTGCATTAAAATACTATATTTCGTATTGTAAAATATTCCACTGACATCTTAGGCTTGTAGCCTATTTGGGTGGCTTGTACATGAGAGAAACTGATTTCTGAATTTGAAATGCTTATTTCCACAGAGGATGTCACCCCCATTCCTTCAGACAGCACCCGTAGAAAGGGCGGTCGCCGTGGTCGTCGTCTGTAAACAGTGGCTATTAATTTTCATCATTAAAGATTTCCAATAAATGTTCTGTTCTCATTTGTTCTCCTATATAAGCTGAGTCACTGCTGGTGTCCTATGAAATATATCCTTGAGTTGCCTTTCCCAGTAATTACTTACTTGAAAAGCATTCTCTCTGTAGGGAGCTTTTCTCTGTGTTATTAGCTCCCACTGGCATTTTTGTTTAATCTTTTTTTACTTTAAATTATTTTTTCTATGAAGCCGGTCTGTACTACTAAGCTCAAGATAAAAACATATTTTACAAACAGAGGACAATATCTTCTGGAATGCAGTTTTTGAAGAGATAGCTAAAGGTATAGATAGAAAACATAGGTTCTGCATATACATATTAGATTCCTGTTTCCTGGCTGTCTTATGGAGAGTCCTTCAGAATATAGCAGATGGGTGTCCAGCTCTGGTACTGTCATCTTTCTTTGCTTCTAAGCAAAATTCAAGATGTTTGCCATGTTTATATTTACCACACAAACCTTTCAGATGAAGCCTTTTTCCAAGTACCATCAGTGGAAGAAATAAATTGTATGCCCAACAAAAGGTGACATGCACTCTAGTAGTGTCCTCCAAGGCAGACACAAATTGGGATAGATTTTCTTTAAAATACTATATAAATATATTTAAATTATGTACCAGAAAGATTCCTATCCAAAGCAGTTGTCCTGTTTCCCCCCTTTTAATTGACTTTCTAAATGCACCTTAATCTTTTACTTAACCATTTTTCACTCCCTAGCTAATGTTGTCCTTGCTAAGACACAATTTACTGCCTTTTAAAAAATTTTAACCAGAGATGCACAAGGGACTCTCCAGCATTAAATTAAAAAGCAATGATTAATATGTCAACAATATAACTATATATAAAATGGACACAAAATTTAAAAAGGACAGTGGTAGCAAAGCCATCCTGTGTTCATTAAAAGCACGAGGAAATGAGGAGTGCAACCTGGCAACAAACTTATGTCTTGGTTCTAACTAGATATTTCTAGTAAGGAATTTCTACAGATAGTGTGCCATCACAGAGAGCTGCTTCTCTAGTTGCCATTTGGGTAGGATTTTGTTGGAGCAGGTGACCACTGAGATGTCCTGGATCCGAACCATATCGTAGTTTTAAAGGTGTCCTTAGAATGTGTTTCAAGTTACAGCTGAAAGCATAACAATACTGAGACGATTGATTGCACAAGTAAAGAAAATGCTGTTGACATTTTACTTCCATTAAGATACAATCCTTGGCAAAGATTTTTAGGTCCTTGGGTAAGTATCCACTCAGTTACAATTTTAATGCAAGTTTGGACAATGTCATCTGCATATTAAAGCAGCAATTCAAAGTAGCGAGTAACATTTGTTTTTTATATACCACTCGGTATTAATATATGGTACTGAAGGAAAGGTGAACAATTGCAGCAGATCAAGGAGCCATCTAGATACTCTGGGACTTTCCAGGAAGAGTGGGAGACATGGAGTACCTAAAAAAGAATCCCCAAAGTGCCTGGGAAGTCCATTTTTGGTTCTTCAAAAATAGTAAAAAATAAATAAATCTCTGAACTGTATAGAGAGATGTGAAGTCGAAGGCTTTCATGGCTGGCATCCATAGTTTTTTGTGGGTTTTTCGGGCTATGGCCATGTTCTAGAAGACTTTCTTCCTGACGTTTCACCAGTATTTCTGGCTGGCATCTTCAGAGAATGCTTGCCTGGAAAGGACTTGGATATATATATTGTGTGACCTGGGAAGGCAGGAGTGATTTGCATGTGCATTGTTCTGTTGCTAATGGCAGGCCTCAGGGTGGGAGGGTCTGCGAAAGAGGATGTCTGCTTGATTAGTGCTCATTGCTGGGAGATTTCTCGTTTGCATTTGTTGAGTCTTTATCTTGCTATTTTTCAGGACTGGTAGCCAAACCTTGTTTAAGGGTTTCCTCTTTCCTGTTGAAATTGTCCAGGGGTTTGTGGATTTCAATGGCTTTCCTGTGCATCCTGACCTGGTAGTTGTTGGCATGGTCCAGAATTTCAGTGTTTTCAAACTGTATTTTATGCCCAGGATGGTTTGTGGCATGTTCTCCTACTGCATATTTTTCTGGCTGGCCCAGTCTGCAATGTCTCGTGTTCCTTGATTCTTGTTTGCACACTGTGTTTGGTGGTCTGTATGTAGACTTGTAGCTGTGGATCTAATTGAGGCTGTTGTACTTTTCCCACATCATGAGAAGTCATGACTAATTGACAAAGACAGTAATGCTAGGAAAGGGAGGGGGGATGTAGAAAGAAAGGAGGACTGCATAGTAGATGGGTGAACTCCATTAAGCAGGTCATGGGTATGAATGTGCAGGATCTAAGTAGAGCAGTGGAGGATAGCGGGGTCTTGGAGGTGTCTCATCCACAGGGTCACCATGAATCAGGATGTTGTGGTTAACAACAACACAACAATAAGTGTTCTTCCTCTCTAACTGTGACATGCCAAATTAACCTCTGGATCCTTCTTCAATGTCTGCTGTTAACGCAGAAAAGCAACTTTTTTGGATTATAACTTCCAAAAACCACCACCCAGATGGCAGGACAGTTTTTGCAAACTGTACTTTTCTGAGCTTTGCCTTCCACACTACATCCCAATACTCATTCATATGGCTATTTACTAACCTTGGCTTTAGGCAGCATCCTTGCCTTGTTATCCAACTTGTCATCTCATCTCCATGACCTCAAAATTTTGTATTCCTATGGACATTCTTACACAGACATTGCTATGGTCTGGCCTTGGACTTTCTGCTCCACCAAATGCATCTGAGGAAGTAGGCTCAAGTCTACAAAAGCCCATGCTACCAACTTCCATCCTTCAGTTAGTCTCAAAGGTGCTGAAAGATCCCTTTGCTAACAAAGCTTTTGCTCAACAAATGAATAGGGCCTGAAATCAGGGTTACTGTTGTTGGCGTGCCTTCAAGTTGTTTCTGATTTATGGAGATGCTAAGACAAACTACCGCAGGTTTTTAACAAGATTTGTTCAGAGAAGGTTTTTTAAAATCTTTAAAACAGTTTAAGACAGTTACAATAAAAGGTGATAGCGGGAAGGGGGAGGGAAAGGGATGTATATATATTTATCAAATTAAACCGGTCTCTGTATAACAATAAGAGATGGTTTGCCCTTGTCTTCCTCTAAGATTCAGGCCCAAGGCCACCCACTGGGTATCCGTGGCAGAACAGGAATTCGAACTCTGGCCTCACAGTCCTCCTAGTCCAACACTCAAACCACTATCCCACATTAGTTCCTCAAACCAATTAGTCTGTACAATGTGGTTGCATGGATATTTTGGACTGCTTTTTAGTCTTTACTCACTTTTGTTTTACATTATGAGCTCTGCTATTGGGAATGCTAGCAATTTTTTCTTGGAAAAGCTTTTGTTTGTTTGTTTGTTGTATCACAAGGTATATTTATTTATTTATTTATTATGGCATTTATACCCTGCTCTTCAGCCCTAATGACTATCAGAGCGGCTTACAGTTATGATTTTTAATAAGACGGTTCTCTGTCCTCAGGCTTACAATCTAAAAGACACAACACAGAAGGAGAAGGGAATGGTTGAGGGAAAGGGGATGAGTTCCAGTGGTTCTTCTCTCCCTCTGAGGCCTGGACCAAGGCAGATGGACTGCAGGGAGGGCTCTGCTTCTTCAGGCTAGCCCTGGTGGAGCTGGGCCAGCCTGTTCACTCCCTTGCAGGCCAAAGGAACTTATGCAGGGAGGTCACTCTATCTTCAGGCTAGCCCTGTTGGAGCTAGCCTGCCTCTCTCCCTCAAGATGGTGGATGAAGGGAGGGCTTGTCTTATAGTAGGCTAATTTGAATTGCCTATAAATAGGACCTCCCTGAAGTTTGGTGGGAGATGTATATATACATGTACATGAGAGCCAGTGTGGCATAGTGGTTTGAGTGTTGGATTACAATTCTGGGAGACCAGGGTTCGATTCCTAGCTTGGCCATGAAACCCACTGGGTGACATTGGACAAATCACACTCTCTCAGCCTCAGAGGAAAGTAATGGCAAAGCTCCTTTGAACAAATCTTGCCAAGGTTCGCCTTAGAGTCACTATAAGTCGGAAATGACTAAAGCACACAACACACACATTCATATACATGCATATAATTTTTTTCTTGAAAAATTTGGGTTTGGACTGGAGTCTCTTCCAACTCTGATTCTATGATTCTAAATTTAATACAGACATACACATACATATATATGCACACACAGAGAGAGAGAGAGAGATGTATAATGGCAGCTTGAGGATAGCACAGGTCTGCTTTTATACTCGGGAGATTATCAGAGAAGGGCAATTGGAAGTATAATCCGATGGCAATCTGAACGCAATCATGGAGTTTAATGTTATTGTGTGATAACCCACTACACACAAATTCGGGCAATGGGAAGTCAGTCCGAACGCAATCATGTGATTTCACGTTATTGCGTGATAGACTGCCACACGCAAATTCGGGCAATGGCATGCTGTTTTTGGGCAATGGGGAGCCAGTCTGAATGCAATGCGTATTCACGTAATTGCACAAAACTAGTGACTTTAAGTGAATACGTTCTGGCCCCACTTTCTTTTAATTCGAATTTAAGAGAAATTCCTCCCATTTGATAAATTCCTAGGTTTGACAAGAATAGCCATAGAAAAAGAAATAGGCCAAGAAAAAAAGCAGTTTCTAGGTATATCCTTCTGATCTCTGGATGTGACATTATCTAGCTTGGTCTTGAAATATCTTCCATTTTCACGATCCCCTTGTACTTTCCTTTCATGAGTCATTCTGTGAAAAAGACATCTTGCATTAAATGGTACATTCCTCATTTTCTTGTGGTTTTTCCAAGTAGCAACACTTTAAACCTGGATGAAAAAAAATTGCTCTGTTGGCAGCAGGAATCTGAAATGTGAGAAGCAGTGAAATGGTGGCTGTGTTCCAGCCAATGAAAAATTAGCCACTTCCTGAAGTTTGAAGTTACTAAGCAGAAAATTCTTTGTCAGAGCCTGAAGCTGCACTTCTGACAACATTTTGAGAGTGGGCAGGTGATGCTGTACAGAAAGTACAACAGCAGTTTTTAGACGAAAAACCCTTCCTGTGGGTTCTTTTAAAGGAGCTATTAACATCTCATTTGCATCAAAGTAGCCCATTTAAGAGCATTGTCAAAAGAAAAGAACAAGAAAAAAATGGTTGGGATTGACTTCACTTTTTGGCTTTTGCAATTGCTATTACATTTTAGGAAGACCTGTGTATTTTCCTGATATTAGAATGAGATCCAGCATGGCATAGTTGCCTGAGTGTTGGACTATGACTTTGGAGACCAGGGTTCACATCTTGGCTCAGCCATGTAAACCCACTGGATACCTTGGGCAAGTCACTCTCAGCCTCAGAGAATGGCGAAGGCAAACCCCCTCTGAAGAAACATGGCAAGAAAACCCCATGATAGGTTTGCCTTAGGATCAGCATGATTTGGAAACAACTTGAAGGCACACAACAACCAACAACATGATTTTAGAGCTTTTTAATTATTTTTTAAAATAAAAATCTCTACCTGGGGGTGCCCTTTTGTCTAATTTGGGGAGTCTGAAAAATGACAATTCTCCAGACCTTGCACAAGGTGGGACAGACTGCAAGGTTCATCTTGGGTTACCTATCCCTAGAAAGCTGCTTTTTCCTTAAATCCCTAATTCCAGTTGGAATAACAGACCCAGATTGGCAGTGTTTATAGAAATTTGAGAGGACTGCTTGTCCACTGAATTACAGTATATGATACTTCAGGGCATGTTAATTTAAAAGGCTTCTCCTTTCATGCTCCTGGCAGATTGTAGCAGTTATTCCAGAAAGAGACAGGTGAGTTGTTTTTAAAGTCTAGGCGGACAGGGCAAGGGCAAAGAAGTTCGTATCTATAGATTTTTATGAGTTTTTCGGACTATGTGGCCATGTTCATCTAGAAGAGTTTCTTCCTGACGTTTCACCAGCATCTGTGGCTGGCATCTTCAGAGAATGTTTGCCAGGAAAGGAGTTGGGTATGTATATACTGTGTGAGCCTGGGAATGCAGGAGTGATTTGTATGTGTATTGTTCTGGTGCTGATGGCAGGCCTCAGGCTGAGAGGCTAATGCAAAAGAGGATTAGTGTCTGCTAACTGGTGATTATTATCTGCTGGGAAAGCCCCTGACTCTGGTTTCCCATTTGCATTTGCTGAGTCCTTATTTTGCTATTCTTCAGGACTGGTAGCCAGATTTTGGCGGGTTACAGACCGCCCATTTGGGGCGGGCTGCACCCGCCCCTTTCCCTGGTGTATCGGGGCTTCAGTTGCTAGAACGGCAGCCGCTGAGGCCCTGACCCGCCGCTTCCCCGCAGCCTGAAAAGGGGTGTCCTTGGGGCTTCAAGCCCCAAGGACACCCCGCGGCGGCGGGGAGGAGGAAAAAGGGGCTGCTTGGCCCCTTTCTCCCTTGCTTCGCTGGGCGCAGCCGTCTGAAGGCTGCGCCCAGTGACGCAAAGCGGCGCCGCAAACCAGGAAGGAGCTCCGAAATGGAGCTCTTTCCTGGTCCGCGCTGAGGGCGCACTAGGCGCCCTGGCGTGGAGCGAGTACGTCATGTACTAGGCGCAGCCGTGACGTCCTCATGGCGGCGGCTGTCTGGAACGGCTGCTGTCATTTTTTACGCGCAGAGCGCATATTAGGGTTAGGGAGGTGCGGAAGCACCGCACCTCCCTAACCCTAGTACGCGCTCCGCGCGTACTTTAATGGCGGTGTGTAACCCACCTGAGTTCACTTTAAGGATTTTTTCTTTCGTTGAATTTTATCCGAATGTTTGGGGATTTCAATGGCTTCCCTGTGCATCCTGACATGGTAGTGGTTGGCATTGTCCAGAATTTAAGTGTTTTTCAAACAGTATTTTATGCCAGGATGGGTTTGTGGCATGTTCTGCTACTGTTGATTTTCTGCTGACCAGAAAAAAAAGTGCCTCTCTTGCTCCTTGATTCTTGTTTGCACACTGCGTTTGATATCTAATTAAGAGTTTGTATCTAATTAAAAGGGAGGGTGGTGAATGGGGGAGTATGCAGGTAAGCTGAAGTCTGCAAGGTGGCTCCTAGATGCTTCCAGTGTCCAGAATACAAAGGATAATTCCTAGATCCAAAAAATTACTTTTAGTGGACATGGAAAACTGTTAGCAGAGAAGGGAATTCCACAAAGCAGCCTACCCTTTCCCAAGCTAGTGCCCTACAGGTGGACCATAGCAACCACCACCCATAGCAATATGTCCAAGATCATTCAGGCTAAAGATGGTGGGAGTTGTAATGCTACACTGAAGAAATCTCTTCTACAGGAATGAGGAAGGCCCTGTGTTTTCATTACCAGATACCTTTCTCTGTGCCAGTCAGTGGGCTAAATAGAAGATGCTACAAGAACTTGTTTAGATTGCATATCATGAAGAGCTAATACAGTAGTTCTCAACCTTTTATCCTCCAGATGTGTTGAACGTGAATCCCCATAACTCCTGACTGTTGGACAAGTTGGCTGGGGCTTCTGAGATCTGAAGTCCAAAACAAATGGAGAGCCAAAAGTTGGGAACCACTAAGCAAATAGATAGTCAGCACTGGGCTAGACAACCAATGGTGTGACTCAATATAGTATAGCTTTGTTGTGCTTGAAGTGTATGGCTCTGTCTGACTTGGTGAGCCGATTACCTAGTGTAGCCTAGTTCATTTCAGAGTACTAGCATACCATTAAAAAATGATCACTCTTTTAAGATTACTTTATAAAAATTAATCTGGACTTTGTATCTGTATGGGGTCTCAACATATTGCTCTGTCCATATGGCTATTAAGATACAACGAGCAACGTGTGAGAGAGTAGTGTTCTATAACTAATGCAGAATCCAAGGGCAAACAAGATCAGGCAAAAAGGTTAAGAAAGACAGTCCAGGTGAATGTGGCTCATTCCCAGATGGCAATGAATTGAGAAAAACAAGTTGAACATACAGCGTGTTTTCACCTTGCTTGCAACTGACTCAGTATCTAATTCTTGTGGGGTTTTTTGCCCTTTCTTATACACAGTTTTTCTGCATGTACCCATTCACATGTATGTGCCAAATGAAGTGCACAACTGATAAAGTAGGCTATGGAAGCCTGAAAATCTGACAGCAGACACTAATGTGTTTCTCCCTCTGGAATGTTTTCACACTGTTGTTATTCTATATATCTTACCACAGTCTAGGAAGATGCCTAATTCTCAAATCTCTCTTCCCTACACTCTACATGTTAGCTTTCTAGGAGTTAGTCTTTCACTGAAATTTGTGTTAGGATGTGCAGGTACAAATTCATTGATCTCTTGCTCTACTACCTGTAAGAAACATGTTAATGAATATTAATTCCATATTTATTCTGAAACAATGACACTGGCAGTCTTGCTGAATATTGGAGCAAGGCATTCCAATTGTGTTTAGTTGTTGTGTTTTTATTTGCTCATCTGTTTGGAATGTTGTATTTTAATAAAAAAATTGTTAGCAAAAGATTCTCATTTCTGATATATTGCTTTCAGATGATTTGAATACAAAGGTGGGAATCATGAGATTTTTTATGGTCCAACATCCAGAGTTGCATGATTCCCACCCCATTGTTTTGAGTGAGGATTTTTGAGGGGTAGATAATTCGAATTATTAAATTAAAACTATATTTCAGTTCTTTTTCACTGTGCTGTAAAATACTATTGTTTACTAGACCCTGTTTTATTGTAATGATAATAATAATATTTCTTAGCCGTCTCTCTCCATGGATCAAGGTGGGGAACAACAACAGACCAAAAGAGTTAAAGGGTATCTTACAGCTATTGTTGTTTTTGCTGCTGTATGCTTTCAAGTCATTTCTGACTTAAAGGAGACCCTAAGGAAACCTATCATGGGATATTCTTGGCAAATTTCTTCAGAGGGTTTTTTCTATCGCCATCCTCTGAGGCTGAGAGAGTGTGACTTGCCCAAGATCACCCAGTTGGTTTCCACAGCAGAGCTGGAATTCAAACCCTGGTCTCCAGAGACATAGTCCAGTGCTCAAGCTACTACACCAACTGGCTCTCTCTCATAGCTATACATCAGCTTTTAAAAGATTTACTCATGGCAGACACATCTGGTCAAAACAGAGAACTTTCTCTTCTTTCTGCCAAAAATGACAGGACCAAAAGAAAAAAAAGAAAAAGACTAAAAAACAAACGCTTCTCTCTTTTAGCTTTGGTGAAGCAGTTGGTAATATCCCGTTGAAGAGAAAACTCACAAAAATTCCTCACTGGCTCTGTTAGCATGTGCATGGAAAAGGATTTTTCCAATGGAAATTTGCACCTAGAATGATGGATCCACAACAGGTAAGAGATTGGTGCCAGCTGCTGTTCATAAATAAAACCACCCAGAAACATTGGAGCAATTTTGGAAGCACTTACAGGAAAGGCAACTGTGCTGTGCAATGGTGAAGGCACAATGACTGGACCGGAAGGCCCATGTCATGACACAAAGCTGTACGAATTCTACAGTGCTGCCTGAAAATCTTGTCTCTGCTGAATTAATGCTGATTGGATTCCACAACTATTATTTACTAAGCTAAGGAACAAATATGTATAGCCTCAACACAGAGCAGTTCAACTTCCTTCCAATGTAAAAGTATATCTCTAAAATATCTCCCAAGAAATATTTAGTGACAATTTTGCTTGACTGAATATAAATATTGTGGGCCCTCAGTATCTGCTGGTTTCAAGACTACTAAAATCTGTGGATGCTCAAGTTCCATTAAAAACAATGGCACAATAAAAGAGTGTTCTTTAAATAAAAGGGCAAGATCGAGCTTTGCTTATTGGAATTTGTGTTTTTTAAAATATATTTTCAAGCCGTGGATAGTTAAATCCATTGATAAAAAATCAGTGGTTACAGAGGGCTGACTGTAAATCTTGCTATGCAGAGAAAGGCAGGCCAGATATGCTGCTCTCTCAGCACCATCTATGCAGTGAATGGAAAAAATGCAGACTCCTGCCTGCCAACCAGTGATGCCATTTCCAGGGACCAATGAGATTACTTGAAAGGTAGACCTGAGAGAATGTAGCCCCCTTGGAGACCTGTAGGGTCCAGGCGTGGGAGGAGGTTTGAAGGGTATTTCCAAATCTTGAAGTCTGGTCACTTTCACTTCCCTCTTCTGTGGTTCAAGAAGCTTCTGAAGAAGAGTTTAGAGTCAGAGATCCCCTTGGAAAAAGCCTTTCCAGTCAGCTTCCAACCACAGCAGCAGAAGTCAGCTCCTGAGAAGACCAGCACCATGGAGGATGACCAGAACAACCTTCTCCCTAACCCACCAGCTGATGTGGTGGGACAGCCAGCAAGGTATTTATATTTTTTGCTGGGCTTTCTCCTCTCTTTATTTCACATGTTCACTTCCTGGCTAAGGTGGGGGAGTGGGTAGAGCTCAATGAATATTTTTCTCTGTGCCACATGTGAAGAAGGCACATGAGGCTGGAGATCTTGTAGCTTCATGGTGTGCTTTTTATGCAATTTCCAGCCTAAAGCCTAAAGTTATCTTTTGAGACTACGGCACTCAGAATCCCCAGCCAGCAAATTCTAGTACAAAAGGCTAACTTTTCTGACTGCTATTTGCACCTGACTGGTGTGGCAGGTTGTGTGCACAGATGTCCTCCTTTTCCAGGATCTGTCCTACATTTCAACCTTCTGTCCAGCAGGAATTCAAAGATGTCCTCAATTTTAAGCATGGATTCATATTTTTATGAGTACTGTTAGCTTTTATTTTGTCACGTCTTCCATTTTTCTTGAATGTTCTGCATTTTGTGGTGCCTTATCCTTTGATGTTATTATATTTATGTATTTTAATGTTTTGTATTGTTTTTAAATTGTATTGTTTTCTACTTGTTCACCACCTTGCAGCCTTACATTGGGAGAAAGTTAGGATATAAGAAAATAATAATAATAATGACATCTGATCACCCTGCACACAAAGAGAGAGGGGACCAGGTTTAAATTAAGCCTTGCCTAGAAGCAGCCTTCTTTGGGACACAGGCCCTAATTTCTCAGCACAAAAGAAGGCTTCCTTTGGGATATTTGGCTTCTGAGAGACAGGACCATGTTAGTCTGGAATATCGGTTTGCAAAGGGATCTTGCAGCACCTTTGGGACTAACTGTGCGAAAGAAATCATAGCATGAACTTTCATAGTAGACCTAGTCTCCAAAAGCTTATGATACAACTTTCGCCCAGTTAGTCTCAAAGGTGCTACCAGATCCCTTTGCATAGTGGAAAATAAGTGTATGCCTGTGTGCTTCTTTCCCCTTAACCCTTTAATGCTCTAATAGC
Organism: Sceloporus undulatus; assembly: GCF_019175285.1. Taxonomy (NCBI): domain Eukaryota; kingdom Metazoa; phylum Chordata; class Lepidosauria; order Squamata; family Phrynosomatidae; genus Sceloporus; species Sceloporus undulatus. The sequence continues at coordinate 91,190,931 of NC_056523.1, forward strand.
AAATTTCTATCTGATCTGGAGGGTGTAAATGTGCAATTATTCCACAGAATTTTCTAAACCCAGCTGGGGAAAAGACATAGCAAGACATAAGACATAAGGAGGCATCATAGAAGAAGAGCAATTTGAACCAGAGTTCCCACACTTTTTAGCCTCTGTGCTGCATTATTACTCAGTGTGCAACAGTTTTTCATTTTCTTATGCTATTAGGTTCTTTACCTTCTTGGCTTTAAATGACAAATAATAATTTTTTTTTAGCAACAGTGACCATTTGGGGGAATTTCAGAGCTGCGGTGCTGGCAACTGGCAACAGATGCTAAACCTCACAGCCAAATCCAATCAGATTGTAGAAGAGTGAATACACCCGATGTTACTAGGAAGAAGGTTGTTCAAAAACTTCACAGCTGCACTTCAACATTATTTACAGACCTCTTGGCTTGTGTCTAAGAAATATTTTGTTGTTGTTGTTGTTGTTGTGTGCCTTCAAGTCATTTCCAATTTGTGGCAACCCTAAGGCAAACCTATTACATGGTTTTCTTGGCAAGATTTGTTCAGAGGTGGTTTGCCTTTGCCTTTCTCTGGGGCTGAGAGAGTGTGACTTGCCCAAGGGGGCCCAGTGGGTTTTCACAGCTAAGTGCGAATTGAAACCCTGGTCCCCAGAGTCATAGCCCAATGTGCAAACCACCGAACAACGCTGGCCGAATTCTACTGGAGAGTTCTTTTGAAGCAACAAGCATTCTGATATGCTTATGAATCAGATCCAGAACACTTTAAGACAAATAGCTCCAGCATGCACGTTTTCATCTTGAATTAAGATGAGGGTGGTGGCTGATTGTTTCAGCATAAATAGTAGGAGTTCATTGTTCAGTGGAATGGAGGGGAAAAAACCTCATTTTGACATAATCCAAAAGTGCCCTGAAAAATCAGGTAGTGATTTTGAAAACGTTAATTACCTTTAATACCATTACTTGAGGGGGGGAACCTATGAGTGACAAACACTAGACTTGTTTCTAAGATGTGCCTCTGATTTGTTTGATGTATTTTTAGCTGTCTTTCAGGGCTATGCCTTCACAAAGCAGCCCCTGCTCAAGATTACAGTCAGATTCAACTGCTATAGGAGTTGTAATTGAGAGCATGCAGAATACTTTTCACAACTTCTTGGAACGCAAGGGTCAAGAGTGAATTAAAATGGTAGCAGCTTTAAGAAGCGCTCCGATCTTAAGGCTTATGTGGAAGAGGCAGACTGTGTATGTGGTTTTGAAGAAGTTACATTCTGTACACACAAACACACACACACACACACACACACACACACACACGTAGTATGTTCTTGAATTTAGGACATTCTTGGGATTTCTGTTGGTTCCATTGTGATTCCTTCCCTGCCTGTTTTATTTCTCCTGCTCTGCCAGCCAGATGTAAATTCTCTTCCTTAAACGTAGTCAGGAGAATCACATCAGAAATGGAGAAAAATAATAAATTTTCGGAAGAGAAGAAAGAGAATAGTGGTGTGGTTTTGCTTTCATAGAATAAAAAGAGGCAAACTGCGACAAAATTAAAAGTGGATTTCATCCCCCCCCCCCCCAAATATCTGACCAGCAGTTCATGGGACATGACAAAATCAAATGTGTGCCATTCTGAGAATGAGAGGTTGGAATTTACTACGAATTATCAATCTGGAATGGAGGAGGAACAATCCATGCTGCCCCACCCACCCGAAAGAAAGAAAGAAAGAACTAGTGTTTGGTAGGTTTAGGTTCAGCAAACATGTTGCAGTTACTTAGGTCAGGGCTAGATAATTAAACTGGCAGGGAAGGGAAGGTGTTCCAAAAGAACCAAAAGAAAAAATAACTTAGGTCTAAAACAGACTGCAGAAATAATTCAGTTTGAGACTGCCTGGTTCAATGCTAGGGAATTCTGAGATTTGTAGTTTTGTGAGACATTAAGCCTTCTCTGTCAGAGAACTCTGGTGCCACAATAAACTACAATTCCTTGGATACCCTAGCACTGAGCCAGGGCAGTTAAAGCGGCCTGAAACTGGATTATTTCCGTGGTGTGTTTTGGACCTAAGCCTCCTGCCTTGTTTGGCATGTGAGGGTTATCCCATGAGTGGATGGATTGCTCCACTTGTCATCCAAGAAATGATTGCTCAAGTAGGTTCCAACCTCTTATTTGCTTCCGAAGGAATGCTCTCTTAATGAGCAGATCTATACAGATCTAACTGAATAAAGTGAATAAAAATCCTACAATAGATGAGCTAAGATCCTTTTAGGCAACAGACAACCTAATAACCAGGAACAACCCTTGAAAAAATAACAGACTGGCAGAGAAGCACCTTGCCTCTCAGCTTTCACTATCTGTTATACCTATCTATCTGTAGCCTCAAAGTAAAGCTTTGGTCTCCTACCTTTTTCTTAATCTAGAAGGAAGGACATGTGATAAGAAGCTGAGAGGGAAAAGTTAAAGATAGGTGATAAAAACTTCATTTAGTGAATTGGTACCCAGACTATCCATATTTGCTTTTCCAAAGTGATCCACTCTATAGATGCTATTTACTAGGTTATGTTTTTATTAATGGGAGATATAGAAGTGCTGTGTGGTGATTTTCACTGAGAAAATGGTATGAATTGGCACTATTCAAATGCTTTCCTATGGCATGGTTTCTGTCTGCATTGCAACCATACCCACTGCATTGCTTCTTCTGGTTGGTTATTTGCAAAAATGAAAAAGGGTTTTTAGAAGAAGGTACATTGCAAAAATACAGGTGCAAGTGTTGGTTCTTCTGCTATAAGAAAAACAAGCCAGCGGATACGTTTTGCCTCAGTAGGAAGAGCCAAAACAGAACAGTTTTTCTCTCCTACTTTCAAGTTCAGTCTACCTAGCAACAAATGATGTCACAGGAAAACTAGATCATGGCTGGTGGCCAGACCCCAGCCATTTCCTCAAGCTGCTTTTCATTGAAGATGTTAAGTCTGAGGAGACATTTTAGTACAGATGAGGTATATATGAATTAGTAAAAACAAAAGAGAACAAGGGAAAGAATCTAGGCAATCAAATGTGGACTTCTTCCATTCTAAGCTATATCTTGTTCAGCAATTACTTTTACCACAGTGTATACTTCTTTTCTTTTTTTGGTTAAGATGTATTTAATAATAATGTTCATTTGCATACAGGTACCAATGTATGCCACACATACACATACACACACACACTCTCTCTCTCTTTTGGAGGGGAAGAATATCTAAATCAAGAAAGTTGTGTGTGTTTTGCTACCCATCCACCCATCATGTGACCTTGATCCACTTGCTTTCTTCCTCAGTGCCCATAATTAGTCATTGAAATCACAGGAAATCTGATTGTAGATTTTGTGCCATCTTACCAAGTGAGGAGGATGACACATTGGGAGATATGCCACACCTGAGTGTGTCCAGAGTGGATACCTGTGTTAATTTGTGTTAATTTGAGAAAGCAAAAATTATAGAAGAGTCTTCTCACACTTGAAAAATGGAGAGGTTTTGTTTGGCCTAAACTCTCATAGACTGCAAATGCACGGACTCCAAACATCAAATGCAAATGGGCTGCAGTCCACAAAAGCCAACTTTAAAAAACTTAATCATTAGGCTGCTGCAAGCAGCAGCTGCAGAGGCCATTATCTCCCATTATAAATCTGCCCCCCCCCCTTGAAAAATTTCCTTCATTCTCTACATTTCTAGCATTGCCATAGGTTAAAATTTCAGTCATACATTTAGAAACAGAGTTTAGGCATCCAAAGAAAAGGCGCAGGCTATGTGAACATGGGAACATGAATACAGCAAATAATAGAGTTCTAGGTGTGAATGTATTTGACTGTCTCCTTCTCTGCAGTACTAGAAATTGGGGGACTGAAGGAAACTTCCATTTGGGTGGCACAGAATTCTGGTTTCAGGGAGCAGTGCTTTTGCTTTGCCCCTCCCAATAGCTACACCCCTGCCAAGATCTTTCTCCTGTTTTTGTAGAGATGATGTTTCTGGCACATTATTTTGATTCCCTTCTACATCAGTACACTCTCATCTACCCAGACCATTAAATGAGCACCAACATACTTCTTTTCTCTCTTGCAGGAGCTCTTGCAGCCGTAGAACCATCTACACGACCTTATCCATCCTGGTAGCCCTGCTTATTGCTGGCCAGGCACTCACTGTCTTCTTTGTGTATCATCACAATGAACGGATTACTAAACTGGCCAAGGACACTGCGGAACTGAAGCTAGGATCGCTGACTCAAAAACTTTCTCAGAGTTAGTGGCTGCTCGCTCCTTTTGACTTCCTTTATACCACAACTGTATGTTAAACTGTATGTGACAGTAGTAACCATAGCCATGTTGCTTAGGGTTCCCAGATCTCAGAATCTGGCTGTGAAATGCAGGGCCTAGACCTCTTCCACTTCTCAACCAGGAGGGAGGAGTCTCAGTGCAAGAGTGCTGTTTTGCAAAGTGTATATGTATTTGATGTTTTTAACTGAATGCCATACTCTGTACAACTATGTTTAGTGCTTAAAATGGCAACACCAGGGCTACCCCTTGTGACGTTACACGACTTGTACCATCACTTGGACCTTAAAAAAAAAGACATCAGCATTTCAGGAGAGTTTTGAAAGGGAATTTGTGAGGGGACCAAGCATGTAATGAGGATGAGAGTATGTGTCTCCTACTCAGATGTCTCAAATTCCATTGTTCACATACACATGCCCAGAGTTTGGTAAATAATAATAATTTGGTCTACAACTTCCAGACTCTGCTCCTTGCCAGCTGAGGACTCTAAGAAATGTTTCTGTTGTTGTTAACTGAACTAGAAAAGATCCTAAAATGTAAAGATATATAACTGAGTACAAAAGTTAAAATCATAGAAGCCACTGTATTCCCTATTACCATGTATAGATGCATGAGCTGGGAAACGTAGTGTTAAGCAATGCAGCCAAAAATTTTAAAGTTAAAAAAAAATCACATATCTTTTTGAGTTTGTCCTTATCTGTTTTAAGGGCATGTCCTTGGAGGAAACTGTTGTTTTATGGGATTTAAAAAAAATGCACTGCAAGTTTTAGACTAATTTCTCTTTCTATAGACTCCAAGCCAGCTAACAGGATGAAGATGTCAATGGTCAACATGATGCCACTTGTCATGAGGGATGATGAGGTAAGCTTAGCAAGAGGAAACAGTCAGAAAGGAAGGATCCAAGATTGAATACTATTTTGTGTTCTTGCTTTT